>NC_141876.1:272649140-272952170 GCF_056163025.1 Triticum urartu
CTAGAGGAGGTGTGTGAGGCCGCTGGCGTAGAGAAACGGCACCGGGGTAGCCTTATATAGGCAGGGACGGGAGTGCCGAGCTAGGCATCACCGTGGACGCATGGTTGGAGCCGCAGATGGGTGGGCATGCTCGCGAGCTCGGTGATAGGCGACGTGAGCAGAACAGGGGAGGGTCCCACGGGGCAGAGGAGGCCAAGGGGCATACGGAGGAAGAAGCCGAGGCAAATAGAGACATGTCGGCCACTGTTCTCTAGTGGGCGTGCGGCGGCGAGCGCCGAGGAGCGAGCTACGGTAGGTGGGGAGGGGGAGAGGGGTCAAGGGTGAAGGCGATGACAAGGGGAACCTCCTAGACATGCACTAGCGTGAAAGAACGATGAGAGGGGGAGGGGCCGAAGCTAGGCGACGTCCTGGACACGGCCAAACACTACAGAGCGTGTGCACCGCCACGCCAATAGCGCGGTCACCGCGTGAACCGGGGCATCTAGTGCTCTCTGGCACCCAAAATGTTGTCTAGCTGGTATTCCTTCCAGGTTAGATGGGAGTGATCACCTGAAATTTGTTGTAGCAAACTTCGCTGCAATGCTATGCTCAATAGAGAGGGGCTATAGGCCAAATATGATGTTGGTGAGGTTTAGATTAAGGACTATGATCCTGTGGCTTTTGGAGTAAAATGGACCATAAACTAATATAGCTCTTGTGCAACTGCCATTATGGTCCAGAAACTTGATTTGGATGATGCACTCACATATAGCATTGGATTATGCTGAAACATGGTAGATCAAGGTCATCTGGACAAAAGAATGTGCTGTAAAAATTTTATACCATTTGGACTTGCCAAAATGGTACTTGTTTCACAAACATCCTCTCTGCCCAGAACTTGGAATAATTTTGAAGAGAAAATGGCTTGTTGAAATTATCCCAAATTTGGTGGAGAGAAGTGATATTGGTAGGAGCATGATCTGGTAATTTCTCAGAATTAATGAAGCAATATAAAATATACTCGCTTCACAACCTGAAAATATTAACAGAATCAAAGATTTGATGTTGTGCTCACATAGATGATTGGATGGAGCTGAAAATTGGAGGAGTGTGATAGCATGAGCACATGAAGGAGTGTGCAAAATGTCATATCATTTGGATACTCCTAGATAGTACTTCCTTCACAATGACTTCTGTCAGACAGAAACTTTGAAAATGCAGTTGAATTTTGGCATGGAATAATGATTTGGATGAGATAGCATGCCCAAAAAGTTTGGGAGCAATCAAGAAAGGATAGGTGGCACTTCCTTCATAGAAAACCACACTGGACAGAAATGAAGAATAATTATTGGGGGGTTATTTTTGAACTAGACAAGGATGGTTTGGACATATTTGAGCAACATATGACCCAAAAAAATTATGAGAATTATTTGGGAATTTTGGGAGTGACAGAAATATGGGTTGTTTCACAACCTAGGACAAATAGGGTTATTCCTTCAATAGAAAAAGGAATATTCCTTAGAAAAGAATTTTAGGGTTTGGTCAAGAAATGAAGTGACATGATCTTGGGAAAGATTTAAGAATGATGAGTCACTTGAGAGAAGAAATGATGATGATTTCCCAGGTTTCAAGTTCACAGATCCACTCCAAAAAGAAAATCAGGGAAAAAACCAAGTAAATCAAAAAGAAAAAGAACGGGCCAAAAACCAGGGTGTTACATATCTCCCCCCTTAAATAAATCTCGTTCTCGAGATTTGATTGCTCAGGGAATAAGTATGACTTGAGGACACTGTTTCCAACTCGGGTATCCAGTTCCCTTATATGTTGTTCCCTCAAGAATTTCATATGAATTTCTTACCTTGCTCTAGGGTGGTTTGCTTCACCCTTCCCAAATTCTGATAGGTTTTTGCTCATATACCACATCCTTATGCTGGCGTTCATTCTTTCGTATCTGCTGTGATATCCAAGGGATCTCAGCATAAATTTTCCTTTGGTCATGAAAACCTTTTTACTTCTACCATGCGGTTTGCACAAACAAATGTGTGCCTTCCAGGTTCAATAAATGCTGAGAATCATGGCCATTCTCCTGACGGGATCTGACTGCTCGTAGGTGGTACTGACTTATCTTGATTTGTTTCTTTGTCTCGAATAGGAGATACACACCAAAGATTCGACTGCCTTCTGCCGTGAGTAATATAAAGGGGTATGGATTTATAGCTGTAGCATACCTCAAACATTAGCATCTGGAGACTGTCCTCACAGGGGTGCTGGCGGAAAGATACTTTTCATGACAGGTGGTCCATGTACTTGGCTCCACCAGCAAGTATACCTGGTCTGAACTGATTGTTCGGATTTTGATTTACCCATGTTGTCGGTATACCCATTTGTGGTAATAGGCTGTGAGATGCTTCAACACTGCCGCCGAAGTCAAACTGTAGGGTTTGCAAAGGAAATCTTAGGTCTGACATAACATACTTGGATATTCCGTACTGACCATTTTAAGTGGGTCAGCAAGATATGAAGCCCTTGTAGTTTGGAGTAGGCCTCTGAGGATATGCCTTTGTGGATCCATAAGGAGTCTGCCCTCCAACTGACTTGGTTATCCAGACCCTGATGGTCACGCAAAATCATCATACCTTCGGTGTGAGTGTCACCCTTTTGACAGTCTTGATTTTCATTGTTAGGATACCTTACTGAAATACCTTGGCCACACATGTCCTTGATTCTTTGTATGATCATGGATGTGGTTAGGGAAATATTTTTGGCATTATTCCTTGTGCTTGCTTTCTGACCTGGGTCCGCACATACAACACATATACTCGGGGCATGTAGCTGTACAAAGCTCATTGTTGAGGCCAATCATACAAGAGGGTGACAAGAGATCATGATATCACCTTGTCAGGTGTAGAAATATTGACCTTGGTGATCACCGTCACGACTGTTGATTTTGTGTTGTCAGCTCCAGAACTTGTCGATCCATATATATAAGAATCATATGCAACCGAACACTCGATCCTTGAGGTAGGCATATGTCTTGACAAAATTGTATTTCTGACAAAATGTTGTGGATTTGATTCTTGAGTTGCGGTGTCATATACTGCCAACTCACAGTGGAATATCTGACGACAATGCGTAGTGTTGTACTGATGCAGGTTGGGTGTATTATGTGGGAAGCCATCCGAATAGCTTGCCGAAGAAGACTCGATAGCTTATATTCAAAGCTTTTGTCATAGTGGCGTGCTGGAGAAGACTGGGTTTGGTACCTGAGAACCTTCTCCTCTGGTTGCTTATTGATAAAGCTTCACTTAAGTTTGTCAACAGCCTTTATCGAGGTATCTTGATTTGGAAGACTGGGTATCTTGGACTGGAATCTATCCATATATTGTACTGAGGAAAATTGAGGAGCCTTGCATCATAAATTTCTTCCGATAGCATGTGGAGGAAGACCGAGTTTCTTATATCCAAAGCTTTATACAGTGATATGTAGACTGAAAGTCATACACACACCCATAATATTTTGCGGCTGGTTACTTGCATGTGAAAATTTGTTTGACTATCTTCCTTGATCATAACACATTCTGGCTTTCTTTCAGAGTATAACATATTTCAAGCATCATTCATCTCTGAAACAAAACTTGGTATATGACCCATACCTTTAACTGAAAAATACCGTCGATCTTACACCTGACTTGTCTTTCTGCTGGCTTAACCATTACTGTGTGAGGATTAAGTACTGCTGTAGACTTGATGTGTTTAGTTGAGCTTCTTCCAAATATTTGAAATCCTTATTGCTACTTTGAGTCCGGTGTCGGCCGATGAGCAACTTCCAAAAGGGGAAAATAAGGTAACACCGAGGGCCCAAAAAGAAGGAAACAAAAAGAAACAACTCAACTAAACTAAAGCACACAAACAAAGTCACATATAACTGCTAGTCACACAATATGCATGCCCACTTAAGCACACAAATCTCGCGGGATCTCCAGTACTACGATCTAACATGCTGTGACGATGTGCATGAGGATGGATCATTGTGTGGAAGAGTTGGTGTAAACATCGCTACACCAACTGCTGGCTTAGCAAGGTAACATCCTTGACTAACTGGGAGGCAAGGACGTACTTGGTAACCATGTAGCAGGACACGAATGTCATGGCCACATCATCATCAAGCGGATAGAAGGGATCCGTGCTCGTCCAAGGAATAGGATAGCAGGGAAAACTGAGTCTGCTGGCATTGCCCTTTCTTGATAACTAAGATCATTAAGGGTTGCCAACACGACAAGAGGAAAGCACGACCCGGGGAAGAAGCATGCCTACCACCGAAACGATAGGCGAGGCTAAAAGAAGGATATCAGCGTGATACCTGAGCAGCATTTCTGCAAACAGTGTTGGGATCACTTGGCATCACTCTACTGGGACAGAAATGACACCAAACACCGAAGAACGAGCAAGAAAGTAAACTGGAGAAATGCAGGGGCTGAGTTGTAGTGGATCCGAACCGATGCCACCTACACTCACAAGATAAACTGTTAGCAACAAATAGCAAGGCTATATGCATGCTATGCAACAACCAAATGCAACAACCAATGAAACAAACAAGCCAAACTCTATACTACCGATTTCTACCGCTCGTGTTGACTAGGGCGTCCTACAGCCAGACCTGCTCTGATACAAAGCTCTGTGGCACCCCGGCACAGAGGAACCGGAACACCCCGTATTCCAGCCCAGAGATCCAGTCTTCAGGAATACGGCACTGCTTGACATAGAACAAATTAGCTCTTATTACAAAGGATAATGGATAGAAAGGTCTGATGTAACAAAGGATCACATTAGTACGACGACACTACGCCTACTAAGGTAGCTCTATGCTAGCAGTGGAATAACTTCTAGCAGCAGAACAACAACGACGGTGGTGAACTCCACTCCACGGGGACTCTGGCTGGGACACGATCTAGCTCGCACGAACGGAAACCTCGACAAACAATCAATCATGGCATCACCTGCAATCTGGCATGACACGCCAGGTTAGTACATTGAATGTACTTGCAAGCTCACAACAACCAAAAGCATCAAGGCAAAACAACAACAAAGCATTAACAAGTTAAGTTATTAACAACTACTATGATAAGAAAGCAACTACCAAGCATGATATAATACTACTAGGATACTGATGAAGCAACATCTCAAGAACCATCTCACTCTTGGCTATCCAGCCAAGCAATAAATCACCTCAATCACCTCGTGATCAATACCTCCATGTGATCACCGCGTGACCACATCACAAACTAAATGATCAACCTCGAGATCATCCCAATATCCTCATCAACATCCTGCCAAACTGTACTGCTCAAATATATCAACATATAAATCACCTATAAGTCATTCTGTCATGTGAGTGTTGATCGAACAGCGTGACCTAGTACGAACTTGTGCCCATGACCGAGGACGCGGCTATCGATAGATTAAACACACACTCTGCAGAGGTTAGCACACTGTACCCACATCACAGCACCCGTGGCCTCTTTCTCCCATTCGGGTGGACCAACGGCGTTTCGACAAAACTAGTCTACTGCCAGGACACTCTCCCGACCACTCTGGCCAACTCCCCTTTGGGCTAAGTCATGGGTGGCCCCTATGTCACCTTGTGACATCCAACGGCCACCGTCGTGGCAAAACAAAATAGTCCCAAATGGGGACAACTCAGGTACAACAACAAAGGGCACACAAGGCTATCACCGCCTACCGGGACAGGGCAGCGCGCGTGCATAACATTTCCTAGTTGGAGGCACCGGTGAGGGGCATAACAATAGACCGCATTAGGGACTTCCCATAAAAGCAAATGTGGCTCCACTTGAAAATCCCAATTCGGTGGCACCTGACCAACGAAATGACGGAATTTATCCCCAAGATAGATATGTGATAACTGATACTCCAATATCATCTATCAACATGTAATCCAAGTCATGTCAATATCCAACATATAATCCAGATATTGTCAAAACCTAATACTCCGAGGGTAGCATATCAACTAAGATCATGATGAATCCAAGAAACCTGATACTACTAATCCAATAGCAAGATCAAAATATTATCCTAAGATCCACATGATAATATCATATTTGAAATAATACTCCAAAGCATAATATCCAATACCATCATGAAAATATTATAAGCCACTAATAATCCAATGGCACATGTCATCCTCATAAGCTGTAAAATATTAGTCCTAGAACTCCAAGCAATATCATGGCAATAGCAAGATCAAAATATCACTCCGGGAAATGCCATGAACAAGTCATACATAGCTAACGCAATACTTTAAATAAGTTTAATTAATTAAACCATGGTATTGCATTTCAATCATGCAAATGGAGGATGTGGCTTGCCTGGGGTGGATGGATTCACCGGGAAGAAGTGCGAGAAGCTCGAGGAAAGGATCGTCGAAAAACTTTCTCTCTCGGAGGGGGCTGAAGAAGGGCAGGGGCATAATGGTCATTTTCAGAATGTGACAACATCATGAAAATGATACCAACAGAACAGGCTCAACGAGAAAAGAAGTGGGCTTTGGAATCACCTCAGTTGGAGTTGTGAGCAAAAAGATATGAGTAGATGAAGTGCAGGGACCAATCTACAAACAAAATCTTCACAAAGAGGCCCTAGGCTGGAAGATAGAAAGCACATTAGATGAAATACGCTTTCCAAAAGTGAAAACACATTTTCATCTAAAGGAACACGAAAGTACGCTTTCGGAAAAGCGAAGACGTAATCCATTGGATTACGACTCCACTTATCCATGTCAGCGTACCTGGGGTCAATGGGCTGGGACGCTGACATGCGGGCCCCACCTGCAGGTCGCCTCCTTCGCCCGTGGTCATCGTCCACCTCCCGCGTACGCGCTCGACCGAGGAAGGAGTGAACTCCGGTGAGGCTTGCCGGCGATGCAGACCACCTCCCAAGGAGCTCGGCCTACCAGCAGGCTGAGGAGGCCGAGGCGCATCCATCCAGGTAGGCCATGGACCACGGGAGAGGCTGGGTGAGGCGTTGCTTCGAGGCTAGTGGACGGCGGTATCGGGCAGAGGTGGTCTTGGCACTCCGGTCCACTAGAGAAGAAGCCGAAGAGGTGGGGAGGCTCAGGATGCTCTGTGTGGTCTACTGGAGGTGGAAGAAGGAAGAGAGGAGCTCCGGTTCGGTGGAATTTGAGTGGGGGCCAAGGTGGGCATGGCGGCCATGGAGGAGTAAGAGGGGCGCTCGAGCCCGGGGAAGATGTCGGGGAGTGCTAGAGGAGGTGGGTGAGGCCGCTGGCGTAGACAAATGGCACCGGGGTCGCGTTATATAGGCACGGACTAGAGTGTCGAGTTGGCCATCATCGTGGATGCGTGGCTGGAGCCGCGGACACGCGGGCACGCTCGGCAGCTCGGCGGTAGGCGACGGGAGCGGAACAGAGGAGGGTCTCACGGGGCAGAGGATGCCAAGGGGCACGGGGAGGAAGAAGCCGAGGCAAATAGATCCATGTCAGCCACTGTTCTCCCGTGGGCGTGCAGCGGCTCCCGTCCTAGACATGCACTAGCGTGAAAGAACGATGAGAGGGGGAGGAGCCGGAGCTAGGCGACGTCCTGGATGTGGCCAAACGCTGCAGAGCGCGTGCACCGTCGCGCGAACAGCGTGGTCACCGCGTGAACCGGGGCATCTAATGCTCTCTGGCACCCAAAACGTTGTCTAGCTGGTAGTCCTTCCAAGATAGATCATTTATGAGGTTATGGCTTGATCTGGGGTACTGTGGTTAGATGGAAGTGATCACCTGAAGTTTGTTGTAGCAAACTTGCCTGCAATGTTGTCCTCGACAAAGAGGGGCTATAGGCTAAATATGATGTAGGGGAGGTTTAGATTAAGAAGTACTATGATCCTGTGGCTTTTGGAGTAAAATGGACCATAAACTAATATAGTTGTTGTGCAACTGCCATTATGGTCCAGAAGCTTGATTTGGATGATGCACTGACATAGAGCATTGGATTCGGCTGATACTTGCTAGATCATGGTCATATGGACCTAAGAATGTGTTGTAAAAGTTTCATATCATTTGGACTTCCAATATGGTACTTATTTCACAGACATCCTCTCTGTCCAGAAACTTGGAATAATTTTGGAGAGAAAATGGCTTATTGAAATGATCCCAAATTTGGTGGACAGAAGTGATATTGGTAGGAACATGGTCTTGTAATTTCTCAGAATTAATGAAGCAATATAAAATATACTTGCTTCACAACCTGGAAATATTAACAGAATCAAAGATTTGATGTTGTGCTCACATACATGATTGGATGGCGCTGAAAATTGGAGGAGTGTGATAATTAGCACATGAAGGAGTGTGCAAAAGTTTAACTCAGTTGGATACTCCTAGCTAGTACTTCCTTCAGAATGGCTTCTGTCAGACAGAAACTTTGAAAAATTGCTGAGGAAGATTCACTAGGCAAATGGAGTTGAATTTTTGCATGGAGCAATGATTTGGATGAGATAGCATGCCCAAAAAGTTTGGAAACAATCAAGAAAGGATAGGTGGCACTTCCATCACAGAAAACCACACTGGACAGAAATGAAGAATAATTATTGGGGAGTTATTTTTAAATTGGACAAGGATGGTTTGGACATATGTGAGCAACATATGAACCAAAGAAATTATGAGAATTATTTGGGAATTTTGGGAGTGACAGAAATATAGGTTGTTTCACAACCTAGGACAAATATGGTTATTCCTTTAATATAAAAAGGAATATTCCTTAGAAAAGAATTTTAGGGTTTGGTTAAGAAATGAAGTGACATGATCTTGGGGAAGATTTAAGAATGATGAGTCACTTTCAGAGAAGAAATGATGATGATTTCCCAGGTTTAAAGTCCACAGATCCACTCCAAAAAGAAAATCAGGGCAAAAACCAAATAAATCAAAAAGAAAAAGAAAGGGCCAAGAACTAGGGTGTTACAATGTTAGGTAGCATTCCACATCCAAAATTCTATTTTTATCTTTTACCTACTCAAGGACGAGCAGGAATTAAGCTTGGGGATGCTTTATACGTCTCCAACGTAACTATAATTTTTGATTGTTCCACGCAATTATATTATCTGTTTTGGATGTTTTATATGCATTAATATGCTATTTTATATTATTTTTGGGACTAACTTATTAACCCAGAGCCCAGAGCCCAGTGCTAGTTTCTGTTTTTCCTTTTTTTTGAATTTCGCAGAAAAGGAATATCAAGCGGAATAAAACTATGTGATGATTTTTCTTGGACTAGAAGACACCCGAAGGACTTGGAGTCCAAGCTAGAAGAGCCACGAGGCGGCGACAAGGGTGGAGGGTGCGCCCTAGGGGGGCAACCTTGTGGCCCCCTCGGGACTCTCTTGGCCTACCTCCTCGTCCTATAAATTCACATATATTCCAAATCCCTCAGGGGGAGCCACAAAAACAGTTTTGAGCCACCGCAACCTTCTGTAACCGTGAGATCCCATCTTGGGACCTTTTTTGGCAATCTGCCGTAGGTGGATTCGATCATGGAGGGCTTCTACATCAACCCTATTGCTCTTCCCATGAAGCGTGAGTAGTTTACTTCAGACCTATGGGTCCATAGCTAGTATCTAGATGGCTTCTTCTCTCTCTCTCTTTGATTAGCAATACCATGTTCTCCTCGATGTTCTTGGAGATCTATCCGATGTAATCTTCTTTTTGCAGTGTGTTTGTCGAGATCCGATGAATTGTGGATTTATGATCAGATTATCCATGAATATTATTTGAATCTTCTCTAAATTCTTATATGCATGATTGGATATCTTTGTATTTCTCTTCAAATTATCGATTTGGTTTGGCCAACTAGATTGGTATTTCTTGCAATCGGAGAGGAGCTTCGTTTTGGGTTCAATCTTGCGGTGTCCTCACCTAGTGAGAAAGTAGGGGTAGCGAGGCACGTATTTGTATTGTTGCCATCAAGGATAAAAAGATGGGGTTTTCATCATATTGCTTGAGTTTATCCCTCTACATCATGTCATCTTACTTACGGCATTACTCCATTATTTATGAACTTAATACTCTAGATGCATGCTGGATAGCGGTTAATGTGTGGAGTAATAGTAGTAGATGTAGGCAGGAGTCGGTCTACTTGACACGGACCTGATGCCTATATTCATAATCATTGCCTTGGATATAGTCATAACTTTGCACTTTTATATCAATTGCTCGACAGTAATTTGTTCACCCATCGTATTATTTGCCTTCATTAGAGAAGCCTCTAGTGAAACGTATGGCCCCCGGGTCTATTTTCCATCATATTTGTTTCTGGTCTACCATTTTGCAATCTTTTATTTTCAGATCTGTAAACCAAAAAACCCAAAAATAATTAGTTATCTTTTATTTAGTTTTATCTATCTCTATAAGATCTCACCTTTGCAATTGACCGTGAAGGGATTGAAAACCCTTGTATCACGTTGGGTGCAAGTGTTTGATTGTTTGTGCGGGTGCATAGATTGGGGAATTTATTGTACCTCCTACTCGATTGATACCTTGGTTCTCTAACTAAGGGAAATAAATATCTCTATTTTGCTGCATCACCCTTTCCTCTTCAAAGGAAAAAGTAATGCAAGCTCAAGAAGTAGCAGTCCTCGGGGGGAGGGGGGCTCCTCGTCCGCACGTAGGTAGACCGGTGGCGCCATGGCGGAGATTTGAGAGAGAGAGAGGGCGAGCGAGGGGAGGATGTAGATGAGAATGCAAGCGGGACGACGTGACCAAGGTAGTATTTATTGTCGGTCGGAATCTAGATCGACGAGAATAGTACACACGCTGGTAACCGGAATTTAGGAGTACTGTAGTTTGAATTACACACGATCCCCACAGCAAAAGCCATATGCGACCTTAATAGCTAACGGTTTTGATAGTGGCAGGGTGTCCGGATCTTTCGATGAGATGATAACTATCGATTTGGTGGAGACGACTTTGACGATTCGACTACAAACGTGCACGACGTTGCGCCTTAGCAATCGCTAAACCAATCTCCTGAGGTTACAGACGATGCTGGACGCACGATCAGCCTAACTGCGAAGGTCTATTCCTGCATGCAATTGAAGAACAAGCAAGAATATGATAATGCAATCTGAATATTGTGAATATAGATGAAGTATTGATAAAGGTGGGGATCCGAAAGCGGTCTTGGTCTGGTCGTTGGACACAAACGAAGTACACGAAGTTGCATTGGCTAACTTTTAACTAAACAAATCCCAAGGAAAAAAGCTACTAGATGGATCTACTTATATAGGAGTAAGGGGTGGCGGCCAAGGAGGTGGGAGGATGTCCCAAGGCAGCCTAAAACTAACCCTAGGTCGTACAAGGCTCATCGGCCCAAGTGGAGGTGATGCAACACCTTTGGACTTGTAGTTTGACTCGGATTCTGCTGCAGCGTCAGATTGTTTCATCGATAACTCAATGCTCCGGATGAATTTTAAGGTGTATCGAATTGGGTTGGAAAGAGTACGAAATCTACTTTCCAAAAAAATCACCTAAGTCAGAGTCCGTATGAAAGAGTTATTGGTGTTTTGAGTCAGGTATGTCTGTGGAGTCCGAATCTGAATCCAGAACGTGAGAGACTTGGACTCTATCTTCTCTTGGCCCAAAAGTGACGTGAGAAGACTTTTTGAACAGCACCTAAACTTCTCTTTTCCCTTATCTTCATATGTGGATTGTACAGACGTCCCATACACCTGCAATTAAACATGACACAAAAGTTTGTGAAGTATCTTTGTCCTGGATGACATAAATAAATTATTGCATAGTTTGCATTAGAAATCACCTCACAAATATACATGTATGCAATATTTTTGGTCATATCCAAGGTAGTCATGTCCTCATCATCCTCCCCTTCTTGAAAACAAAGTCGTCCTTGGCGTTGCTTAATCTAAAATGTGGCTAATAAAAGAGACAAGGTGTACATGTTGTTTATGTATATGTCATCCATTTTTACTTCCCTTGGTTTTTGCACATATGACACATGTATACATGAGTAATTTTCATTGTTCATAAAATATAAAGCCAAAATATTATCACAAGAAGTAGAAGGCATGAAAATATGGTAACTCAGTTTGCACATATAAGTGAAGCTCTTATTCATATTAAAGGATTGACAATGTTCATCATTAAACCATCCCAACATTGGTGAATAAACCTTACTTGCATCAAATCTACATGCTACAGCATGCTTAAATAAGCAAACATGCAATAAGTCATTTGACACAGAATCATCACCAAGATTAGAGGTCATATCAAAATGATTAAACATTGGTTCTTTTACATCAACTGTTAATTCTTTGGGTGCACTCAAAATTGTTTGTATTTCAGTTGTTTGATCACATGACGCATTCATGATAGTAACACGATTCTCTAAAATAGGTGGTGTGCTCAAATCAACAGGTGAATCAACACATGATGTATTCAAGTTAACAAGTGGAAAATCTGTACCTTTGTCATTACCTCTTATGATCAACTTAAATGATGTAGGCACTCTCGGTGGTGATGTGTCATATAGTGCAAATAATGTAGTCCTCGCAACAACGGATGTGTTTGTCATAGTATGCCTAGTAGTTGAAGAAACATCTGTATCAACACTTGGAATGTGCACCGTGCGCTTGTTCTCCTTGTGGGCAACACGCCGTTTTATTTCCTGTTCAGCTTTGCAAGCAAGATGGAATAAATGGTCCATAGGATAACACTCTTCATGAATTAGTATCTCTTGAATATCACGATTTAATCCTCCCAAAAATCTATCCACAAAATGCATAGTGTAACAATGTAGTTTGTAAATCATCATAGTATTTTGTTACCGTGTCAGTGCCTTGTTTTAAATGTTGTAATTTTTTAATCATGCCACAAGTATAATAAACATCAACGAATCTATCTCTCATGAAAAGTTTTAAATCATCCCAAGTAGTAGGTATAAGATTAGGGTTTAATAGACAATATTCACTCCACCAAACTAAAGCACTACTGAAAGTACTAACCGCAGGTTGAAATTTTCCAGGCTCATCAAAATTATGGGAAGCAAATATGGCATTTATTTCGTACTCCCATTCAATATATAAATCAGGCCTAAAATGACCAATAAATGGTGGCATGGAAACATTAACCTGATTATTTGCATTCTGACGTTGTTGCTCCTCTTGTGACGGTTATTGTATTTTCTTAGGTGATGGCAAATCTCCCACAATCGATGAAGCCCAAGAACTAACAACTCTGGAACCTGCCATAGTTAGCAGAAAACAAGAAAACGAATCCGAGAATAATGTTCCTATGAATTACTAGGATGTGGTGGTAAAACACTCATAGTATAACAAATATCAATATCTTACAAGTTCTTACCATGCATGTAGCGCCCAAGATGCGATTCTATCCCAATCACGTGATGAATTCATGATCGGGGCACAATCGCATTTCGAGCGCATAGCAAGGTGGATATCATTACAACATACCATGTATTGAATAGATGAGAATACAAGATAAAGGCCTACACTCGCCATAAGTTACAACATTCATACAACAATACATCAATACATAGCAACCATCATACAGAAGAGCAGGATCCGACTAAAGATGAAATCAAACGAAAAAGAAGAACGACATCCACCCTGCTAATCCCAGGCTCCCCAACCCGGAACCTATCCCTTGATCGAAGAAGGAGAACTCCAAACAAGCAAGCATCGCACTCGCGTCAGACCATCGCATTACCTGTACCTGCAACTGTTGTTGTAGTAATCTGTGAGCCACGAGGACTCAGCAATCCCATTACCATGGGTATCAAGACTAGCAAACCTTAATGGGTAGGAAAAGGCAAGTGGTGAGGTTGCAGCAAGTGACAAAGCATTGTATGGTGGCTAACTGACGAATACAAGAGTAAGATGAGAAACTACGCAAACGGTCGCAAACTAGTAATGATCAATAAGTGATCCTGAGCTACTTATGTTCAAACATAACCCAACCGTGTTCTCCTCTCGAACTTCCCTGAAAAGCGGCAGTCACGGTTACGCACACGGTTGGTGTATTTTAATAGAGTTTACTTCAAGTCCTCTACAACTAGATATTAACAAATTCCCATCTGCCACATAACCGCGGGCACGGCTCTCAAATGTTTAAAACCTGTAGGGTTGTCCCAACTTAGCCCATGACAAGCTCACGATCCGCGAAGACGATCCTCCATCACGGGACCTTCTGATCAGACTCAAATCCCGGTGCATAAGACATTTCGACAATGGTAAAACTAATCCAGCAAGACCTCCCGGCGTGTCGACACCCTGATAGTAGCCATGCGTATCTCTTCTCAGGCCACATCTGGATGGGTCAGCCTACAGGAATATACCAAATACCTCGGGTTTCCCCGAGGCGGCCCTGCAGTCTGCCCATTTGGGACCAACACCATCAGCACTGGCCCCACTGTATTAGGTTGAATAGCGAACATCGGGTAGCGCTAACTCCCTTTGCGTCAAATTGATTATCATGTTTAGTCATTAGGTTGAGCAAATGGTAAAACTAATGTTGGGTCTTGCTGGAAGAGTTTTATTCAAAGCAAACTGTCAAGAGGGGCCAATAATTCCTCATCGTGTTAGGTACGCAAAATCAAGGAACATAACACCGGTATGACGGAAACTAGGGCGGCAAGAGTGGAACAAAACACCAGGCAAAAGGCCAAGCCTTCCACCCTTTACCAAGTACATAGATGCATTAATTAAATAAGAGATATTGTGATATCCCTTGATATCCATGTCCCAACATGGAACAACCTACAACTGCACCTCCAACTAGCAACGCTATAAGAGGGGCTGAGCAAAGCGGTAACGTAGCCAAACAACGGTTTGCTGGGAAGGTGAAAAAGGTTAGAGGCTATCATGGCAATTTGGGAGGCTTGATCAACAATTGGTAGGTAGCGCGACATAGCAATAGCATCAAGACAACTAGCAAATCAAAGATAGTAGTGGTATCCGGGGTGACGGTCATCTTGCCTGATACCCCGCTAGGAAGAAGATCGAGTCCATCAAGAAGATGAACCAATGTAGTCGAACAGATCCTCACAATCGCAACGTAACCAGAAGGAGAAGCCCAACCAGAAAGAAGCAAACGAGTTGCATATTGCACAATCAAGTATGGCATGATGCACAATCAAGTATGATGCATGTCTGGTTTAAAGAGGCAAGGCATGGCAAAGTGCAACAAACAATACAACAAGTTAAGTGGAGCTCAATATGCAACGAGTTGCATATTGATGAAACACCACATTCAAATATTTAGTTCACTCTTGTTTATGCTACCCATCAATTCAAATGTTGATTAACATGGCAAGAGGTGAAGCATAAGTAAAGTAACTATTTAAGCAAGTTTAAATGAGGCTGGAAATAAAAAACCACAATTCCAGAAAATCCCCATTTGCATATTTCGAAGTTGGTACTGTTCTGCCCTAAACCACATTTTATTATTGTTAAACATGCAAAGTAAGTGTACTATGTTAATCTATGCATTTTTCTACCCCATTTACATATACATTTTATTTAATTCGGAGCTACGGTTAATTAGTTATGAAATAAACCATTTTAACATGACATTTAAGCAAACTAATGCAAACAACAATTTAAACATTTTTAGCATGGATGAAAGTTGGATATTATGAAACTAGATGAAATTCTAAGCATTTTACGTGTTTAAATCATTTTAATCCGATGCACGATTCATGAGTTATTATATGCATGAAATGCAAGGGTTTTCCTACAAATTTGGCGTTCATAGGATAGTAGGAAAAACGTTCAGGCAGAAAAAATATAGAACTGGGCCGAATCTGGCGCGCTGCTCACATTGGGCCCATAGGACAAGATGGGCCAGCTTAGTTCGTTGGGGGGGGGGAGTGCTGGGCACGCGGCCCAGGCGACAGCGGGGCCAACGCGCGTGCGATCGTCGCTCGTCTCCCTCGCTCGAATAGAGGGAGGCGGCGCTAGGGACTTGTGGCAGGGCCAGCAGGCGCGGGAAGCAGCGGGTCAGCGCGGCGAAGGGATATAAGCATGGCGCTCGACGGTAGAGGCGTGTCGTCATCTCCTCGAATGAGGATATAAGCAAGAGGAGGCTTGTGGCGGCGACGGGGCCAACTCCGACGGGGGCCGAAGATGGGCGAGGACAGCGTGGAGATGACCATAGCCGCGGCCGAACTTGTGGGCATGGGCGCCATGTGGGACCTCCTGTCCATGGCGCTCGTGGAAAGCTCATGTGAGAAGGAACAGAGGCAAGAGAGAGCTGTGTGAGAGAGAGCGAAACTGAGGGAGGAAGAAAGCATGAGAAGGGGAGGAGAGGGCGTCGATGGGGAGTCCTGCTGGAGCTGCTGAGCTCCGGTTGAGGAGGCCCGGGAGAACAGGCATGGGCCCGCGGGAGGAGGTTGCGGGTTGGTTGGGCAGGTGGATCGGGGAAGATCCCAAGGACGATGGATGGATGGATCGATCGACGGGACTGGTGGTGGCTGAAAACAAGGAGGGGAGGAGAAGGTTGGTTGTGGGTTGGATCCCGAGGAAGAGGAGTGGCAGCAGCGTGGAGGATTGATGGATTGGACAGGGTAGGCTAGGTTTGGACTGCAATTTATATCAAGTTGGTCTAAATGTAGACTAAGGGAAGCCCTTTGATCTAAATCCAGCAGTCGAGATAATTAGGCTAGGAGAGTCGGAGAAGAAACCGAAGATATTTTAGGGATGTTTGGGGATGATTCGGACCCATCAGTAACGACAACTCAAGTCGGGTTCGGGACAGCTTTCGGACGCGAGCGAGGGGTCGATGCACTGTGCAAGGATGGGTTAGGCGGACATGGTCAAGGTGTGGTTCGACTGAGAATGGTCAACAAAGACAAAGCAGTCTGACAACATTGCCACAGAGAAGACAAGAGAGAAGAGAACGGTCTGGCAGAGACAAGGAAGAAGCGGCAACCACGAACGAATGCAGGTTTTATGAAAACATGCAAATGCAAGTTTTAAAACAATGACGGCAGTGAGTGTCGATGCAATGAGAATGATGTGATGATGAATGCAACAAACAAAATAAAGCACACGACAACAACAAAATAACTAGAAGGCATCTGCAGCGTCGGTCTCGGGTCGTCACAACTCTCCTCCTCTTACAAGAGATCTTGACCTGAGATCTAAGAATGGCACCAGGGAGAAACGGAAGAGGAAGAGGTAAGACAAATTGGCTTCTTTGACAAACGAGTGAAACAATGAACCTTGAGAGGTTGAAAACTTGAAAGAAAGAACACAACAGAGTTGAACGAAGTTGAGAGCACTCCGGTAGAAAGAGAAACAAGGAACACCATGTGGACCTTGGAGGTTGCAAAGCTATGAGTGACGAGCACAATGGACAAGAAGGAATTGAAACCACTGTGGTTGAAACGAGATAACCAAGGAACAAGGAAGAACAAATTCGAAAAGAACTCCAGTTGAAAAGAGATGCAAGACTTGATAAGATGAAAGAACTCGAATGAAAACACAACACTCTGGCTAAACGGATAAGCAAGGAAAAGAACATGATATTTACAAAATGAGATGATGGGTCGAAGAGAGCAACATCACAATGCCTCCGGAACAAAAGAATAGAAGATAGATGGTTGGAATAAAAGAACGGAAAAGAAAATGACAACGTCTACCATAAATGAATTTGAAAAGCATCCTTACGAAGAAATGAGTGAATGGACTTGTTGAAGAATCAACAATGGAAAGCACAAGCTTGTTGTGGTCTTATGGAAAACTTCTCAAAATTATGAGGTCACTACCAGCCACTAACGGGAACAGCTAATTGGATTGAGATCAGCAAGCAGATGAAAACTCCTTCCACCAAGATGATAAAGAGATAACTTGGATCATCGATAGACACCACAATTAGCAACATTCTGTAGGGAAGGCTTTAGGTGAAATCTATATCAAGATAACATCAACGAAGAAATTGTTCGGTCGAAAGAACTCATGAACGAAGAGAGAACGATGGGTTTAAATATCTCATTCTTGATAACTTGTGAATCATGGAACACGAAAGGAAATTGTCAAGAATGATATAAGACCACCTTAAAAGATAATGAAGAAGAATTGCACTTCAGAATGCACAATAAAGAACGCTTGAGCTCCTCCAACAAGAATCTTGAAGAACATTTCGACAATGAATTAAATCTTTGATGAACCACCATGTTAAGCCTTCGTGAGAACACCGGTAAGAAAAGAATGATCAAACAAAAGGAAAGAGAAGATGAAAACACAAGGTGAAGCCTTGCAATGATTAGGTGGTGCTTCGTGATGAGATAACCGAGGAAAACTTGGAACTCCGGAAAAGAAAAGATGAATCACTTAGAACCAAGGAATTGATATCATGAACAAAGTCGGGAAGAAGAAATTAATCACCTAGATGGAACAATAATAAGAATTATGTCATGCTTACCCTTCATCAACTTGAACTGATTAGAAGCAACGGATTTGGCATACTACTTATTCTCGTTGAAAGGGTCAAGAAAGATATAGCGCAAACTTGAGAAATTCTTCAAAGAATCACCGGTAGGATTTGGAAAGAATAAATGAATTGAAACGATAACAAAGAAAGGGGAATCTTGAACGAACCATCGTAAGATTCGAAAGCGAATGAAGAAAATCGAATGAATCACCGGGAAGAATTAGAAAACGAACGAAGATACTTGGGAAAATTTAGATACAAGAGAATGAAGAGATCACGAGCTGACTAGAGAATACTTGAGCGATGCACCGGTAACATTTGGAGAATGAGAGCTGAAAGCTGAGGATGAATAATTCTGAGATGATGGGCTCCAGAGAATTAAACTGAAAAGACTCCTGGATTGCTCTGGATGGGTGAAAAGAATTCTCACAATCGAAAACAATTATGAGAGGATGGCATCAAGCTTGAACTATGAATCTTCAAGATAATGGACAAGGATTTAAGAGAAACTCTTCTTCGGTCTTCAAATCTAAGAATGACGACGAGAAACACCACCATGAATTGTTGAGGCACTCCAGAATGAAGAACTGAAAGATTGAGCCGAAGATGAAAATAATTTGAAAGCGGTCTTGAAGGAGGCATATGACTGATGGAATCCATTCTTACGTCACGCTTTGAAAGGAATTTGAGAATAACTCCGGAAAAAAATTAGAAGAGTCAGGTAAGATCCTGGGAAAAGACCTGTGGGTTAGGGCCCACTCAAAGATACACTGTTGAAATGGTTGCTTGAAAGAGATATTGCACCGGTTGAATTAAATGGCTTGAATGAGATAACAACCCCAAAATAGCTTGAATGGAATAAGAATGGATACACAAGACTTCTAAGATATCTTCAGCACTTCGGAGAAGAAATAGAGGGAGGTGAATAATTAAGAGGTACACCGGCATGAGAAAACATTGGAGAAATGAAAGGAATATGCTCAACACTGAAGCTTGAATTGAATCCACCAGAAAAGAAAATGATAACGAAGATTGATGAACTTGAAACTCCTGACCATCTCCATGACAATCACTGGATAAGAACATTGAAGGAAAGAATGAAGAAACTTCACATCCATAAGATGGATACTTGATTAAGAAACCCGAGTCCTTGAAGAAAAAGGCTGGGAAGGCGGGAAAATAAAGGCAACTTGGGCACGGATGAAATAGACACCGTTGAGAAAACTTAGAATTGATCTTGCGGATGTTGAAATGATCAGATCCACTTGAAGAGAAGCACGCCGGTTGGAAAAGAATTAACATGACAACCTTGATGATCAAGAAGGATTAGTATTCACATAGAAGTATGAGAATACCGCTTAGAAAAGGTATGGAATCAACACTTGACATCGAAGCAATTCGAATACCACAACTCAAAACAAAACAAAGGATTGGCTTGTGGAATAAGCCGGAAACAAACATATGATAGAGATTTCGTCTGAAATTTTCGTGTTGGGGCCCGCACGATCTCGATCGTACAATACCATCATGTACAAGGCAGTGCACATGACATACGAAGCGTCCCCGAGTCAGCATAGCCAAGGACACTTTAAAACACAATGAGACCACTGTAAAACCAATCGTGGACAGGCGAAGCACTAGACGTCGAACCCCAATCTCATATCATGCATCTATCGAAAAGATATCCTAGGTAACTACTTGAATTCCCACCTACGAACTCCCGAAACTTTCTGGTTATGCAATCTAGTGTTGGGGACATAGGGAGGCACAAATATCTCACACAACTATCAAGCCCTAAGCTCCAACTGTATCCATCCTTCAACACATAACCAAGAAACCTTCGGAAATCGTGTACCTCACACCTTCAAAAACATCCGATATACTAGATGCGGAAATACATCTGATCGCTCTCCCCAGTACTGGGTGTTGTCAAACTACTCTCACCACAAAGAGTATAGAAGCATTTTCGATGTCGGCGAACTCTGGTATTACGGAACTGAAACGATAAGCAATGTGATGAAAACACCTTGGAGCTCAACTCCCCAGGACACTGCCACAACCCCTAAATGTGAGGAGGCACCAACACAGAATCGACGTCACAATGATATCGCAATGATCCAACAATAACCGCGTGATCCTAAAAAATTGAGTGAAAAAGGATAGAAGAGTGGGAAAATACCTACATCAAGAGTCCTCACCAGAGTGACGAAGGGGATAAGGAGTAAAAACAATTCCTACTCTCCGATATAACTAGACTCTAAATAGTTTTGTTTTGCTTCTAGACTCAACAACGTCAGCGGTTCGATCAAGCAGGGCTCCTAAGGTCGGTAAGGCTCTGATACCAACTTGTAGCGCCCAAAATGCGATTCTATCCCAATCACGTGATGAATTCATGATCGGGGCACAATCGCAATTCGAGCGCATAGCAAGGTGGATATCATTACAACGTACCATGTACTGAATAGATGAGAATACAAGATAAAGGCTAACACTCGCCACAAGTTACAACATTCATACAACAATACATCAATACATAGCAACCATCATATAGAAGAGCAGGATCCGACTATGGATGAAATCAAACGAAAAAGAAGAACGACATCCACCCTGCTAATCCCAGGCTCCCCGACCCGAAACCTATCCTTTGATCAAAGAAGGAGAACTCCAAACAAGCAAGCATCGCACTCGCGTAAGACCATCGCATTACCTGTACCTGCAACTGTTGTTGTAGTAATCTGTGAGCCACGAGGACTCAGAAATCCCGTTACCATGGGTATCATGACTAGCAACGCTTAATGGGTAGGAAAAGGCAAGTGGTGAGGTTGCAGCAAGCGATTAAGCATTGTATGGTGGCTAACTTATGAATACAAGAGTAAGATGAGAAACTATGCAAATGGTCGCAAACTAGTAATGATCAATAAGTGATCCTGAACTACTTACGTTTAAACATAACCCAACTGTGTTCTCCTCTCAAACTTCTTCGAAAAGAGACAGTCACAGTTACACACGCGGTCGGTGTATTTTAATTGAGTTTACTTCAAGTCCTCTACAACCGGATATTAACAAATTCCCATTTGCCACATAACCGTGGGCACGGCTCTCAAAAGTTAAAACCCTGCAGGGGTGTCCCAACTTAGCCCATGATAAGCTCACGATCCGCGGAGACAATCCTCCATCGGGGGACCCTCCGATCAGACTCGGAATTCCGGTGCACAAGACATTTCGACAATGGTAAAACAAATCCAACAAGACCTCCCGGCGTGCCGACACCCTGATAGTAGCCGCGCGTATCTCATCTCAGGCCATGTCCGGATGGGTCATCCTACAGGAATATACCAAATACCTCGGGTTTCCCCGAGGCGGCCCCACAGTCTGCCCGTTTGGGACCAACACCATCAGCACTGGCCCCCTGTATTAGGTTGAATAACGAACCTCGGGTAGCGCTAACTCCCTATGCGTTAAATTGATTATCTGTTTAGTTATTAGGTTGAGCAAATGGTAAAACCAATGTTGGGTCTTGCTGGAAGAGTTTTATTCATAGCAAACTGTCAAGAGGGGTCCATAAACCATCATCGAGTTAGGGGTGCAAATTCAAGGAACATAACACCGGTATGACGGAAACTGGGGCGACAAGAGTGGAACAAAACACCAGGCAAAAGGCCGAGCCTTCCACCCTTTACCAAGTATATAGATGCATTAAATAAGAGATATTGTGATATCCTTTGATATCCATGTCCCAACATGGAACAACCTGCAACTACACCTGCAACTAGCAACGCTATAAGAGGGGCTGAGAAAAGCGGTAATGTAGCCAAACAATGGTTTGCTGGGAAGGTGAAAAAGGTTAGAGGCTATGATGGAAATTTGGGAGGCTTAATAAACAAGTGGTAGGTAGCGCGACATAGTGATAGCGCCGAGACAACTAGCAAAGCAAAGATAGTAGTGGTATCCGGGGTGATGGTCATCTTGCCTGAAATCCCGCTAGGAAGAAGTCCGAGTCCATGAAGATGAGGAACCAACATAGCTCAATGGATCATCACAATCGCAACGTAATCGGAAGGAGAAGTCCAACTAGAAAGAAGCAAATTACATAGTAAACAACCATCACATAAGCATGGCATGATGCACAATCAAGTATGATGCATATCTAGTTTAATGAGGCATGCCATGGCAAAGCGCAACAAACAATACTACAAGTTAAGCGGAGCTCAATATGCAACGAGTTGCATATTGACGAAAGACCACATTCAAATATTTAGTTCACTCTCGTTTATGCTACCCATCAATATTAAATGTTGATTAACATGGCAAAAGGTGAAGCATAAGTAAACTAACTATTTAAGCATGTTTAAATGAGGCCGAAAATAACAAACAACAATTCTGGAAAATCCCCATATGCATATTTCGAAGTTGGTATTGTTCTGCCCTAAACCACATTTTATTGTTGTTAAACATGCAAAGTAAGTGCACTATGTTAATCTATGTGTTTTCTACCCCATTTACATATAAAGTTTATCTAATTCGAAACTACGGTTAATTAGCTATGAAATAAACCATTTTAACATGACATTTAAGCAAACTAATGCAAACGACAATTTAAACATTTTTAACATGGATGAAAGTTGGGTATTATGAAACTAGATGAAATTATAAGCATTTTAGATGTTTAAATCATTTTAATCTGATGCACGACTCATGAGTTATTATATGCATGAAATGCAAGGTTTTGTCTGCAAATTTTGCATTCACAGGATAATAGGAAAAAAACGTTCAGGCAGAAAAAATATAGAACTGGGCCGAATCTGGTGCACTGCTCACATTGGGCCTAGAGGAGAAGATGGGTCGGCTCGGTTCGTTGGGGGGGAGCGCTGGGCACGCGGCCCAGGCGACAGTGGGGTCAATGTGTGTGCGGTCGTCGCTCGTCTCCCTCGCTCAAACAGAGGGAGGCGGCGCTAGGGACTTGCGGCGGGGTCAGCAGGCGTGGGAAGCGGCGGGTCGGCGCGGCAAAGGGACTTGGCGGATCCAGGCGGAGGCGGCGCTCGACGACAGAGGCGCGTCGTCATCTCCTCGAACGAGGATAGAAGCAGGATGTGGCTTGTGGCGGTGCCAGGGCCAACTCCGACGGGGGCCGGAGACGGGCGAGGATAGCACGGAGATGACTAGAGTCGCGGCGGAACTTGCGGGCGTGGGTGCCATGTGGGACCTCCTATCCTCGGCGCTCGTGCAAAGCTCCTGTGAGAAGGAATAGAGGCAAGAGAGAGCTGTGTGAGAGAGTGAAACTGAGGGAGGAAGAAGGCAGGAGAAGAGGAGGAGAGGGCGTCGCATGGGAGTCCTGCTGGGGCTGCTACTCGTGGCTGGTCGATGTGGCTGGTGAGCTCCGACTTGAGGAGGCCCGGGGGCACATGCACGGGCCTGCGGGAGGAGGCGGCGGGTTGGTTGGACAGGTGGATCGGGGAATATCCCGAGGATGATGGATGGATGGATCGATGGGACTGGTGGTGGCTGAAAACAAGGAGGGGACGAGAAGCAGAAGGAAATGACAAGTGGTTTCAATAAGTAAGAGTGTCGAACCCAACGAGGAGCAGCAGGAAATGACAAGTGGTTTTCAGCAACATATTCTCTACAAGCACTGAAATTATCGGTAACAGATAGTTTTTGATAAGATAAATCATAACAGGTAACAAGTAAATAAAGTAACTAAGGTGCAGCAAGGTTGCCCAATCCTTTTGTAGCAAAGGACAAGCCTGGACGAGCTCTTATATAAAGCAAAGCGCTCCTGAGGACACATGGGAATTCTTGTCAAGTCTGTTTTCATCATGCTCATATGATTCGCGTTCATTACTTTGATAATTTGATATGTGGGTGGACCGGTACTTGGGTGCTGCCCTTCCTTGGACAAGCCTCCCACTTATGATTAACCCCTCTCGCAAGCATCCGCAACTACGAAAGAAGAATTAAGGTAAATCTAACCATAGCATGAAACATATGGATCCAAATCAGCCCCTTATGAAGCAACACATAAACTAGGGTTTAAGCTTCTGTCATTCTAGCAACCCATCATCTACTTATTACTTCCCAATGCCTTCCCCTAGGCCCAAATAATGGTGAAGTGTCATGTAGTCAACGTTCACATAACACCACTAGAGGAGAGATAGCATACATCTCATCAAAATATCGAACGAATACCAAATTCACATGATTACTTATAACAAGACTTCTCCCATGTCCTCAGGAACAAACGTAACTACTCACAAAACATATTAATGATCAGGATTAGAGGAGTATTAATTATCATTAGGGATCTGAAAATATAATTTTCCACCGGATAAACCAACTAGCATCAACTACAAGGAATATTCAACACTACTAGCAACCCACAGGTACCAATCTGAGATTTTAGGACCAAGATCGAATACAAGAAATGAACTAGGATTTGAGAGGAGATGATGCAGGTGAAGATGTTGATGGAGATTGACCCCCCTCTCGATGAGACGGTCGATGGTGATGATGATGGCGATGACCCCTCCCCCCTCCCCCGGAGGGATGTTTCCTCGGTAGAACAGCTCCGCCGGAGCCCTCGATTGGTTCTGCACAGGTTCCGCCTCAAGACGGCGGCGCTTCGTACCAAAAGCTTCCTTATGATTTTTCCAGGTCAAAACACACCATATAGCCAAAGATGGGCACCAGAGGCCTGCCAGGGGCCCCACAAGGTTGGGGTGGGGGTAGGGTGCGCCCTCCACCCTTGTGGCTAGCTGGTGGGCCCCCTCTGGTACTTTCTTCGCCCAATATTTTTTATATATTCCAAAAACATGCTCCATGAAGTTTTGGGACTTTTGGAGTTGCGCAAAATAGATCTCTAGTATTTGCTCCTTTTCCAGTCCAGAATTCCAGCTGCCGGCATTCTCCCTCTTCACATAAACCTTATAAAATATGAGAGAAAAGGCATAAGTATTGTGATATAACATGTAATAACACCCCATAATGCATTAACTATCAATATAAAAGCATGATGCAAAATGGACGTATCAACTCCCCAAGCTTAGACCTTGCTTGTCTCAAGCGAAAGACGATATCGAGAAATATGTCCACATGTTTAGAGACAAAGGAGTCGATAAAATAAAATACAGACATGAGGGCATCATGATTATCTTTAGAACAACAACATATATTTCAAAGAATTGTCTCAATGAATTCAACCCATTTAGCATGTCTACGATTAAGTTTAGCTTGAATTTTAATATGTTTCAGAGATTCATGATCAGAATGTATAGCAGATTCTTTGGGCCATAAATAATGTTGCCATGTTTCTAAAGTCCGAACAAGAGCATATAATTCTTTATCATAAGTAGAATAATTCAGACTAGGCCCACTCAATTTTTCAGAAAAGTATGCAATAGGTTTGCCATCTTGTAATAACACACCTCCTAATCCAATTCCATTAGCATCACATTCAAGCTCAAAAGTCTTATTAAAATCGGGAAGTTGGAGTAAAGGAGCATGTGTCAACTTATCTTTCAATACTGTGAAGGCTTCTTCCTGTGCAGTACCCCAAACAAAAGGCACATCCTTCTTTGTAAGCTCATTGAGAGGTGCTGAAATGGTACTGAAATCTCTCACAAAACGCTTATAGAATCTAGCAAGGCCAAGAAAACTCCTCACTTGTGTGACCGTTTTGGGCTGCGGCCAACTCTCAGTAGCTTCAATCTTGGGCTTACCAACTTCAATTCCCTGTGGAGCAACAACACAGCGAAGAAAAGATACTCGATTGGTGCAAAAGGTGCACTTCCTAAGGTTACCAAACAAACGTGCATCCCGTAGAGCAATAAAAAACAGCACGCAAATATTCCAAATGTTCCTCCAAAGATCTGCTATAAATCAGTATATCATCAAAATAGACTACCACAAATCGTCCAATGAAAGCACATAAAACTTCGTTCATTTATCTCATGAAAGTATAAGGTGCATTAGTTAACCCAAAAGGCATGACTAACCACTCATATAATCCAAACTTAGTTTTAAATGTTGTTTTCCATTTATCCCCCAATTTCATATGAATTTGATGGTATCCACTACACAAATCAACTTTGAAGAATATTGTAGAGCCACTCAATTCATCAAGCATGCCATCTACCCTAGGAATAGGATGATGATAATGAATAGTAATATTATTAATGCCTCTACAATCAACACACATACGCGACATACCATCCTTTTTTGGTACTAGTATAATAGGAACAACACAAGGACTAAGATATTCGTGTATATAACCTTTGTCGAGCAGCTCCTGTACTTGACGCATAATCTCCTTCGTCTCCTCTAGATTGGTACGGTATGGCGCACGGTTTGGCAACGAAGCACCGGGAATTAACTCAATCTGATGCTCAATCCCTCAAATAGGTGGTAATCCCGGTGGCATGTCTTGTGGAAAGGCGTCAGCAAACTCCTGCAAAGTGTTAGTGACAGCAGGAGGCAAAGAGGAAGGTACATCCTTGAAAGAAAATAATGCCTCTTTGCACACAAAAGCATAGCAAACAAATTTGTCAAAATCTAGATCATCAAAATCAGATTTGGTGGCAAGTAAACATGCACTTTTCAATTTAATTTCAGAAGCAACCGTAGATGATTTATTATTAGGCTTCATTTGTTGCTCAAATTCTTTTGCCGCAATCTGATTTTCACTCTTATTTTTCTCCTGTTTTTTATTAGCTCTATTAATATCATCTTTCAAAATAGAATCAGGAGTCATAGGAAGCAAAGTAATATTTGTATCCTTATGAACAAGAGTATACTGATTGTTTCTACCATGGTGTATAGAATTTTTATCAAATTGCCATGGTCTACCAAGTAATAAGGAACATGCTTGCATAGGTATCACATCACAATCAACATAATCAGCATATGTAGAGATACTAAAATGCACATGAACAGTACGTGTTACCTTAACCTTGCCGCTGTTGTTGAACCATTGGATGTAGTAAGCATGTGGATGTGGTCTTGTGGTGAGGGAGAGATTCTCCACCATCTCCATGCTAGCCAAGTTGTTGCAGCTACCTCCATCTATGATGACGCGAATAGAACTTTCCTTCACAACTCCCTTTGTATGGACCAAATTATGCCTCTGATTTTGCTCAGCTTGTGTGACCCGCACACTCAAAACACGCTGAGCAACTAAACATTCATACCTGTCAGCGTCTTCAGGAGCCATGTATTGCATCTCATGATCAGAATCATCTCCACCGTGTTCTTCACTTATAATAAGAGCCAAAGTCTCCTCATTATAGTCACTAGTAGACTCATACCCACCATCCTCAGTAACAATCATCACATGCTTAGATGGACATTCTCTCGCGTAATGACCTCCACCCTTGCAATGACGGCAAATAATATCATGTGTTTACCCTGTTGATGCCATGGATGAAGAAGAGCTTTGTGCAGGCCAGAAGGTGCGCTATTGGCAGATAGTGGTGGTTGTGCCTACTTTCTTGTATCACGGTTGGAGGTGGCAGCTGACGGAGGTGCTGGTGCAGCAGAATGTGTGGAAGTAGTGGATGCACGCGGTGTCCATGATGAAGGTCGAGCTGCAGAAAAGTTAGTTCGCACCAATGCATGCCAATCCTGCAGTTCAAGTTCAGCTTTGCAAGCAAGATGGAATAAACGAGTGATATTATTATATTCCTTATAATCTAGAATGGTCTAAATCTCTTTATTTAATCCACCCATAAAATGTGCAAGCATAGCTTCATTATCCTGAATAATACCACATCTAATCATGCCAGCTTGTAATTCCTGATAATATTCTTCTACAAAAAAAATTCCTTGTCTTAAACGCTGCAATATTTGAAGTAATTCACGTTGATAATATGGTGGGACCCAAGAGTACGCATAGCAATTTTCAAAGCAGCCCAAGTAGCCGGAATAGGATATAATCTAGAATGTTCAGACCACCAAACACATGCAAAACTAGTGAAAGCACAAACAGCAGCAGGAACACGTCTCTCCTCAAGATATTGTGAACATGTAAAATGTTGTTCGGTTTCTAACTCCCAAGTAAGATATATATCAGGAACATATCTACCCTCAAACGGTTGAATATTCAATTTTAGTTTAGGAAGATGGTCATGATCTCGTACCTCAGGTGGTGGTGCAGCCGTACCGTTGCGATGATATGCATGAGGACGACCTGGTGGTGGTGGTGCTGGTGGTTGCATGTAGTTCTGATTTTGATCAACCTCATCCTCGTAATGGTCCTCCACCTCTGCAGTAGCAGTAGGAGCTACAGAAGCATCAACCGTATGTACAGCGACACCAGAAGTTTGACCAGGCTCAAGGGGAACGCGCAGTGCTCGTCCCACTTGATTTGGAAGGTGATGTTGTCGTTGTTGTTGATGCAGAGGTGTGACAGATGTAGCGGGCGGTGGTTGTGGAAGACGCGCCAGTACTTCATCGAACTTGGTGTCCAAGTTGGTGTCAATTGTCTTCTCAACGTCATCAATCCTCTCCAGTGCCTTTCCGAAGGTGGCCATGAAGTCTTCCACTTGTTCACTCAACAATTGCTAAAATTTATCATCAAGCTCCTTCTTCGTCATGTTCTCCCAGTCAATCTCGTCGGCTTGTTGTCCTGCCATGGTTAGCAGGAATAGAAACACACAAGAATATGATCCTACAGACTACTAGAAAGTGGCAGTGTGTCACCAATCCGTCAAGAAAATCTCAAATTCTTTCCAGTTCTCACCAAGCTGCAGGTGGTGATTGGCAATCGTTGTAGTCAAAACTCTCAAAGCTTGGATAGAGTGATTACCAGGGAGATTCAAATGCACGACGTAGATGTATGTGGAGCTGGGAAGGCTTATAATATGGTTGCAAAAGGGTTAGGAATAACCAAATCAGATATGCGAAGTTGAATAAACGCTCAACAACGATACTATGCTGGTCTTAGGCTAGACCGTACTAGAGACACGAGCCTAGAACACTAACAAAATCACGGTGCGGTACAGAAACAAGGGAAAAGCCCACTCTGGAATTTTTTTGCTCTTTTTTGTGCTATTTTTTTGTGAAAAATCACTATATTGGCGAGTGTCTCGAAACTCTTCCAAAGTCAAATTGGCCAGGATAGGATAGGCACGAAATTTTTTTGACTATTTTTTCGGAAATCAGGGCAGCGATGACGAAAAAGTGCGTCAAAAAATCACTATGATGGCGAGTGTCTCAAAACACTCAGAAAAGCCTAAAAACAGGATAAGGAAAAATATTTTCGACTGCCAAAATTTTGGCCTAAAAACTGCCCAAGGGTTTTCCTATGTTGTCCAAACAATTTCGTGCCTATCACTACAAAAAAAAGACACATCCGTGACATTTTGGGCCGAACGAAATTTTTTTTGTCATACATATGACACTTCTATGACGATAGTTGTGACAAAACCCGGTATCATCATAGATGTGGTGGGCTCCTACTTCTATGACAAAAAATCATTATAGAAAATGGGTTCGTCCTGGGCGGGCCGGAGACGCAGCTGCATGACATTCTTTGGGCTGTCCATGACGGAAAAAACCATGGTAGAAGCGAAGGGGAGGAAAATTTCGGGGAGTTCCCGGTTACGGTGGGAGGTTGGGGGCCGAGCGATGCGCGTTTCTCTCGTACACGTACGCACGTGTGTGCGAGGCATTGGCTCTAACTGAACCCAAGCGAGGCGTTGGGCTCTAACTGAACCCGAGCGATTGCACTGCAGGCTACGCGTTACTGAACCCGAGCGATCGATCGATGGCTGTTAATTGAACCCGATCGAGCGATTCCTTCGCTACTGCTGCTAACTGAACCCGATCGATGCTGCCTCTGGATGAATAGTGAGCGTTGCAGGGGGGTTGGACGAACAGGACCTCATGGTGTTGCCTCTGGATGAACATGACCCGATCGATCGAGCCGGTTGGGGCTGGATGAACAGGACCCCGTGGAGGGCTGGATGAACAGGACGACCCCGTGGAGGGCAGGATGAACAGTAGACGGTGGAGGGCAGGATGAACAGTAGCCCGTGGAGGGGTGGTTGAACAGGAGCCCGTGGAGAGGGCTGGTTGAACAATAGCCGGTGGAGTATCACGCGATGGAGGCTAGATGAACAGGAGCCCGTGGATGAACAGTCGCAGGTGGAGGCTGGAGGAGGTCGACGGTGGATGAACAGTAGCTCGTGGAGGCTGGAGGGGGTTGACGGTGGAGATGAACAGTATCCCGTGGAGTCCCGTTTTGCGGTACGCCACACCCCTCCCGATGAACAGGACCCCCGTTTCGACCGTAGCGCTCCAACACAAGTCCGTTTCGTCCGTTTTGCGGTACGCCACACCCCTCCCGATCAATAGGACCCCTGTTTCGACCGTAGGAGGTCCGTTTCCTTTGTTTTGCGGTACGCCAGACCCCTCCCGATGAACAGGATCCCATTTCGAACGTGGTCGGTCGAACACAAGGCCGTTTCCTTCGTTCTGCGGTACGCCAGGCCTCGTTTCCATCGCCTGTTCCATCCAAGCCCTCCCGATGAACACGACGCATTCCGTTGCCTCCCCATGAACACGACGCATTCCGTTGCCTCCTGATGAACACGACGCATTCCGTTTCCTCCCCATGAACACGACGATGACGCTGTTTCTCCGTTCCGACCCAGCCATGTACACGAGCCCTGGCCGTACGTATGCACGAGTAGGCGTTCGAGACCCCGCCCGTATGTACACATACGTGGTAGTATTTTCTTTCTTGCACCCTGGCCGCTGTACGTACGTGTACATGCTACGTGCGCGCCTCTACTACGACACGTGTGCGCCTCTACATCGACCAGTATATATGTACGTACACGTTCGTGACCAGAATGACAATGCTACGTACGCTTCGACCAGGTGGGTCCCGATTGTCAGACACTTCCTTGCGTGCGAAGATGTAGCTGGTGGGTCCCAGCAGTCAGGGGGCCGAATCGTTTTGTTTTTTTGCCCAGATGCACTTCCTTGCGTGCGAAGGTGTAGCTAGTGGGTCCCAGCAGTCAGGGGGAAATGTTTTATTCGCGAAATACGGTGGCCCGTCCGGTGGGTCCCCGCTGTCAGGTGGAGGAATAATTATTTTGCGCGTAATAAAGAGCACTTCCTTGCTGCGGCCGTGGACCCAGCTGTCAGTGTCTCCACGCACAGTACTCTTCCGATGGAAGTCGGTCGTTGACCACATTGACCATGCCGCGCCGAGAGCACCACGGCGGTGGACGACTGCGAGGCCTAGGAAGGCAACGACGCGGAGCCGGGGAAGACGTGGCAGTGGATGCCCACGCGTAGAGGAGTACGAGGGTTCACTGGTTCGCTGCAGTGTGAGTCTGTCATCGCCGCAGAATAACATGGGGTGTGGGTGAATAGAGGGATGGCCTGGCCAGCGGTGGGAGTAGTAGGGGGCGGTGAGGCCTCCGCCGCATCGCAGCCGGCCACGGGAGGCAGGAGCACGAGGCACGACCGGTGCTAGTTTGGGCGACTGGAGCAAGAAGACCAAAGGTTGAAGAAGCACTACGGCCGTTGGATGGACATCGCATGGTCACTAGAGCTAGAATCGTGCATATTGACTAAGTTGACAAAGCCCTCCATCCCCGTCAACTTAGTAGGCCCACAAGTCAGCCTCCCAGCAAGGTGGGTCCCTGCTAGCTGGGGGGTATTCATTTTTTTAGCGTAATAAGGAGGCACTTCCTTGCATGCGAAGATATAGCTGGTGAGTCCGAGCTGTCAGCGGCGGTAACGTTTCTTTCGCGAAATACAGAGGCCCTTTCGGTGGGTCCCTGATGTCAGGTGGAGGAATCATTATTTTGCGCATAATAAGGAGACATTTCCTTGCGTGCGGCCGTGGACCTAGCTGTCGGCCTCTCCACGTACAGTCCACTTCAGATGCATGTCGGTCGTTGACCATGTTGACCAGGCCGCGCCGAGAGCACTAGGGCGGTGGATGACGGCGAGGCCTAGGAAGGGAACGACACGGAGGCAGGGAAGACTCGGCAGTTGTTTCCCACGCGGAGGGGAGTATGACTGTACGAGGGTTTACTGGTTCGTCTGCCGTCGCCGGAGAATAACATCAGGTGTGGGTGAGTGGAGGGATGGCTAGGCCAGCGATGGGAGTATGGTGGGCTGGTGAGGCCTGCGCGGCAGCAGAGCCGGCCGTGGGGAGGAGGGAGCAGGCAGTCCCGCCGGCGCCTGTTTGAGCGGCTGGAGCAGGAAGAGCAGAGATTGAAGAAGCACGACGGACGTTGGATGGCCATCCAACAGTCACTGCTTGTGCGTCAACCTTTTTTTAGGAAAGCCTCAAATCTGTGGAAAACAGCATACAGCACATCTGCCATTATTTCTAATAATTTACAGCCCATTTGCTAATTATTAAGGTTTTTTTTGGATCCCATATTCTTTTTGTTAGCATTACAGCCCATATTGTGGCCACGGTTAAAAAAATTATATGAAATTTTGCATATTTCGGTGCGGTCCGAACTGTTTTTAATCCCGAAATTTCGACTCACATTCAAACTAATTTTAAAAATAAATGTATATCAATATAAAATCCAACAAATTCTCCACGCATAAAAATTAATGTAATTTCAAATCTCGAAATGAAGAAAAGATATTTGAAACTAATTGCCGGTTTGATGTGTTTTAAAAATGTACAGCCCATTTCTCATTACTGATGGGCCATTTTCTCGGCCAGCCGAATGAAAGCTCTCCTCGTCTTGAAAGATTTGCAGCCCAACAGGCCTGACAAAGCGACTTACTTGGCAAATAACAAAAAACTGGGTTGTGGCCATGGACCCAGCTGTCAGCCTCTCCACGTACAGTACTCTTCCGATGGAATGTCGTTGACCACGTTGACCACGCCGCGCCGAGAGCACCAAGGCGGTGGACGATGGTGAGGCCTAGGAAGGGGACGACGCGGAGCCGGGGAAGACGCGGCAGTAGGGGCCTGGCTAGCGGTGGGAGTAGTAGGGGCCGATGAGGCCTCATTGGCAGCACAGCCGGCCACTGGAGGCAGGAGCAGGCGGTCTCCCCGGTGCTGGTTTGGGCGGCTGGTGCAAGAAGAGCAGCGATTGAAGAAGTAGCAGGACCGTTCGATTCAAATCCAACGGCTACTGCTACTAGAATCGTTTGTTGACTAAGTTGACAAGCCCTGCGTACGCGTCAACTTAGTAGGCCCACAGGTCAGCCTCCCAACCGGTGCGCCCCAGATGTCAGTGGGAGGAATCATTTTCTTCGTGTAATAAGGAGGTAGTTGATTGCGTGCGGCCAGGCCAGCGAAGGGAGTAGGGTGGGCCGGGGAAGCCTGCGCGACATCACAGCGGGCCACAAGAGGAGGGAGCAGGCAGTCCCGCCGGCGCTAGTTTAGGCGGCTGGAGCAGGAAGATCAGAGATTGAAGAAGCAGGTCGGCCGTTGGATGGACATCCAACACTAACTGCTACTAGAATCATGTGTTCACTGACAAAGCCTTGCGTAAACAAGTTAGCCTCGAAATCTGTGGCGTGTACATCCCATTTGCTATTATTTTTATAATTTTTACTCATTTTCTAATTCATATGGAATTTATTGCAGCCCGTTTTCCATTTTTAGAATTGCTGGCCATTTTCTGGTCAGTACTAGGGTCAAAAAGTTAACTAAATATGTGGGAAATTTTGAAAATTCACAAATTTTTGCTGGGGAACGAAATATTCTTAATCCAAAAATTAATAGCCATACTAAAACAAATTTAAAAATAAATTAGTACTATGTCATGTTAAATCCAATGAAATACGTATAAGATATCAGTGAAGAACAAAAAAAAAAGAAACTTATATCCCATTTGCTATAAATTTTTTGGAATTTTCAACCCCTTTTGATATTACTTTTAACATACATTGACCATACTCTTAAGCCAGGCCGGAATGCATCCCTCCTCGTCTTGAAAGATTTGCAGCCCAGTAATTCGGAGAAAACAAATAGGCCTAGCTTGGGTATTCTTCAAAAAGAAATACTGGGCTACCTATTTTCCCAAAGAGCTGGTGCATGAGCATTTAGCTTTATTTATTTATTTATTTACTTATTTATGTTTAGGGGACCATGAGCATGTACCTGGGCCAGATTCATGTGAGAGCCTCCCTTCCAGTTAATTATGGGCTATTGGTCCTTCATAAGTGGGCTACATGTTATCAACAGGTGGAAATTGTGTTCCGAGTTTCAAAAAAAATGTGTTTCGTATGATAAATAGTATGCGCTACGTACGGTACGAGGCACTAAAGGATCGAACCGTGCAACAACTTCCAAAACATTGTGTTTTTCATTCTAACAACACATTTATTCAACCAATAGACGAAATATACTACTGATTGTACATTGAAAACAGCAGCAGCAACCAGGGCTGGGGGTGCAACAGAAGCAGTAAGCAGGCCAGAAGAGTGAAGACGCAGCTCTCTCTTCCAAACCAAACATCAGCCATCATTACAAAAGGGCTACCAAAAAAGAACAAGTGTATGCATCAAACTAAATAAAGATCCTACTACACCAAGTGTACGCATCTAACTAACTGGCTTAGTTAGAAGTTACTAATTTTTTTCGAAACGGAGGCAAAAGAATTGCCTCGTCGATTAATTAAGAAGAAGAGAATTGCCTGGTTAATCTGCGGAAAACCGGGCTAAAACCGAAGACGTTACTATTTATTAAGCTGCAGTGGAGTCGCAGATGGAGAGGAGTGGGAAACTTCACTGGTTCGGGTGCGCGGCAGCACAGCCACGGTTGTTAGAAGGGAAAACATAAATTGGACACGGCATTACTTTTATAAGAGACCTGCATTTTATACCCCACGGTAGGCATACTAACAAGTTCACACACAAATACAACAGAAAAGGTAAACATTCATATCAAACTCAGGTTCACAGGACATGTTCATATCCATAGCCAACATTCACAATCAACAACTGAAAAGATTCATATATACACAAGCTCAGCATATCTATGCATCCAAATGATTGATAGATCACACGACAATATTCATACATAATTTACAAAAAGATTCAGATATACGCATTTTCAGTATGTTTATGCATCCAAATGATTGAGATCACAGTCAATATGATCCATGGACGAACTTTAATTACCTAGGGTACAGACTGGTAAATGGTGTTCAATCGGAGGTACTTCTTGCTAAAATTAGTTCTTGTACGAGTAAACTTTCGAGTACATAAGAGGCAGCACAGACAATCTGAACTTTGCTTGTAGCTTTATCCTCAAATAGTGGCCTCGTGCCCAGGGAGGTTTGAGCAACTTGGCCATTACTTTCATCCAACCAGTTTACTGGGTTATCTTGGTCCTGTATCTCGCCAAAATTCTACATTGAAGACGAGAAAGGAGGCAGTTGAGAAAATGAGCCACCCAAATTTTTTGTGCAGTTCAACTAAAATGGAGCATCCTTGGCGTGCAGACTGATTAAGTGCCAGATGAATATACGCGTCAACCAACTTGTCTGGAATCTTTAGACTCCATGCCATATAGTTCGCTACCATATTTGCCGATAACCAAAAGGCACAAGTTGGGACCAAAGACTGGACTGCGTTTTTCTGGGCTATGCGCCAAGCAATATTTTTGGCATTCACTCTCCTAAAACTTGGAGTTTGACAATTGGTTGACGCCGGTTGATACTCGAATGAATATAGGCACTTCTTGTCAACATCGATGCTTGTCTGAGTGAACTTTGGAGTACATAGCAGCAGCATAAGTACCTGTCCATCTGATCATTTTGTGCAGTTCTACTGAAATCACCCGATGTAATGATTTGCCTGCGAGTTCAGGCTCCAAATTACTCCTTTATGAAATCGGCAAATAGTAGCACAATACCAAATTACCAATACATATGACAGGCACAATAATCAGGATAAAGACCAGTACCAACCTGTGTGAGGTAGCATATCAATTACTATTTCCTTTGACTGGAAGCCGAGATAAGCCAAGCGACTGACAACAAAGGAAGAAATCATGCGGAGTTTAGCAACTGACAGGAAAGGACGGAAGCTGTCGAGGCAATGAAGCACCCAAAGTTTTTGTGTAGTTCCACCAAAATCGAGCATCCCTGTTGGCACATATATTGAGAGAGTGAGATTACTGTAATAGTGGGACTAGTTTATGAAACATACACTAACAAATAGAAGCACCCTCATTATCTTAATGGGTAAAGTTAGCAACATAGTAGTATTGCTTAAAGAGAGGTATTAGTTTATTTAATCAGTGCCAATTAGCTCAACTCAACACTCAAAGCATTGCCATTTATCATAGGTTGCAAAACTTTAACGTGCAAAGATAAAGGAGTTTCTCATGACAGTAGCACGATACAAATAGAGATGACAGCAAACTAATATGGATGAAGGCCTTAGGCCCGTACCAACCTGAGAAAAAAAGCTTATTCATGTAGTCCCATAAGAGATGATAAAGCACTCACTGGAATCACACAATAGTATATATTTTTGTGCACTTCAAATGTATGGTTGAAATCACTCTTGTTTACCAGTGCTGAGATTATATCGAAAGATTATCAAGAACTTCCAGCAGAGTTAAAGCACTGGCTGGGATACAGTTCATTGTATTGTCTTGTGTAGTTCCATTTAATGTATGATTGGCACAACATGATCCCTGTTTGCACAAGTAGGAACAAGGTGAAACCTTCATTAGCTTAGTGAGAAAGGATAGGGAGACATTAGCATATTACTCAACCAGTAGCACCAAATTCATGATGGACAATACGCAAAACATTGACTCATTGAACCAATGGCAATAAATTGACATGCAAAAGAATAGCACTATTATGTCATGACACTAATAATATTCCCTCCCTGCTCCACCACATGATTCACCTCCATAGACAAACATACACATGTACATGATTCAGCATAGGGTCCTACTAAAGATTTGTTTAACTCCAACAAAAAAATTAGGCAGTAATAAATTAGTGGTACTTAAGTACTCCTAATTAATTAAGTGAGACAGCAGAAGTGGAAGGGCTCCCTAGAGGATCGTCTCACATGTAAGGTAGTCGTTGCCGAAGCCCTTGAATGGCCTCGACTGAGGCCTCTGGCTTCAGCAAGATCGCCTTGGCACTGTTTATTCTTCTTCTTCTTCCTCTTCATGCTCTATTTCTCTTTCCCCTCACCAGTTGGTGAAACCAAGTACATGATTGGCCTTCTAATTTAGAATTGGTTTTGTCAGTGAGGGAGTACAAGTGTACTAGTAAAAAACAACATTATTTTCTCATGGCGGTCGGAAAATAGAGATGAACACATGCATTAAATATCATTCTTACCTAAAGGAAGGTTATGGCACCAATATGGATGATGAGGATTGGAACACAGATCTCCCTTTGTGCAGTTCCACCAAAATGAACCAACTGTCCCATTCTGACATTCCAGTTAAACAGCACAAAAGTCACTTCTTTTAAGAAGAGTTTTGTGCAGTGCACCAAAAGGTCACAACAGCAACCAGGTGAATTGGATATCTCTGTTTGCACAAAAAGGCACAGAGGAAATAGTCAGAGTCTCAAACAATTATAGGCAAAAACATATGGCTAAACTTGTCATGGCTTATAACAGTGGGTGCACCAGCAGTCCAGCACCATGTACGTAAACAGGGGCATAAAGTGGTGATTCATAGTTTGTTGCCCCGAGAAACAAACATCCAAGAAACATATCTGGGTTGGTCCCATTTTTGTTCACTCTAGCCACCTACTCCTATGTGTGGATAGCAAATCTAGTCCTGGTCATACCACTGTGTACAGCGTTACCCCTATATTTCCCTTTTTGACCAAGACACCGGTTGGATGACCAGTCTGTACTACTTTCACCCCCTTTCCTTCCTGTTTGTACCAAGTCTGATGTACACACAGGCGGAGCTATGTGTATGGCTGAGGGGGCTGTGCCCCCCCCCAAACCTGGTAGCTTTTGTGAAGATTTTTTTAAGATGGCATAGATTGAGAAAAATAGGGACTTTTACCCCTTCATAAAGCCATATTTTGCCATTGCCCCTCCCAATGATCCTGTGCTAGCTCCGCCACTGGATGTACATACTAAATTCCCCCACCCCACTTTATTTCTTGCTTGAACCAAGTACTCCCTCCGTCCGGAATTACTTGTCATCAAAATGGATGTGTCTAGAACTAAAATACATCTAGATACATCCATTTCAATGACAAGTATTTTCGGACGGAGGGAGTACAAGATTCGACTCCATGAAGTAGCTTTACCTCTAACAATAGAGAAAAATATGTGACGTTGGACCATCCGATTGAGAGGGGCTGAGAGGTAGAAAATGATGCACATGCAGCGACGTAGCGAGCTGGGGAAGTAGAGCTAAGGCGGTTTTGAACGAAGATATACCTGAAGGTCGTCGGGATGTGGATAGGTGGGTGGCGGGAGGCCGGATCCGCCCACAGGCAACGACGAAGGGATCGGAGGACCTCCCGCATCGGCGCTTGGCCAGAGATAATGGTGGGGCCGGCAGTGGGTCTCCTCCCTCGCTGTTGACGACGGCCTAAACGCTGCCCCTCCTCCCCTTCACCGGCGGAGGGGGATACGTCCGGATCTGTAACCAGCGGTGAGGATAGAAAGCCAGTTTTTTTTAAAGGGAGAAAGACGGTGTTACTACCCCTATCTTGTTTAAATCTGGAGAGGATGAGAGTGTGTGAATAGAGCAACCCTAGCAAGCAAGTGCGGAGGCTCCGGCCTATATATACGTAGTGAGCAACCCTAGCAAGCAAGCAACTTCTATCTTCGTCAACTTGTACAAGACCGAGAAATTTCATTACTACAAAGCCCTCTCCCTCGCAGACTGAGCTCCGGTGCCTTAACTGCACCTGCCTTTGGCTGCATGACAGGGGGGCCAACCACCTGTTGGGCCCACCTGTCATGGACGCAAAGGCAGGAGCAGTAAGTTGAAGCTTTCGCTATCCCTCTCGCACGAGGTGGACGGACATGCAGCAGTGCATTCGATACTGTAGAAGTAGGAGTAATCAATATTGTTCGTCTTCTCGAAGAGGCGAAGAGCCAAGCGCAACCCGAACATGGCAGTTGCGAACGCTTGCGTGGTGCGGTTCCTTGGAGTACCAGCCAGGCTCTTGCATGAGACAAAATTGCTATTGTTTAACAGTTGAACTCCATTATCCATTGGTTGATACTAATTCTTCATAGGTCCACGCGCTTAGCACCGTTTCCTCCTGGGGTCACCAATGTTTATTTGCTAATTAATAGCATTGCATGCAATGAACTAGCCATTGCAAGTCATTAAAAGCATGCACACCTCTCATCTCTTATTGGTTGATATGTCAAGAAACAAGAAGCAAGGCAGAAGTTAATGCACCGCGCCTAAGTTTTTTGGGACTATTTGGTTGTCGTAAGGCTGGTCATAGTGGGGAGTAACTTAGACTAGTGTCATGCATATGACACTAGCCTAAATTACTACCTTCATAATGCAAAGTAACATAATAGTAGTATTTTAGATGGCTTCATTTATTAGCTTGTAGCCTCATCTTATCTTGAAAAGCGCTATGTTACAGTAACATATTATGTTACCACCTCTCATTAATTACTTGCCACATAAGCAAAAAAAATTCTTGGAGTGCGCTATGTTACTAGCTAAGTTACTCCCACTATGGCTAGCCTAAGATGACTTAAACACCTAGACGGAGAGAGTGGTATAGCCCTGTAAACCGGAAAGGAGTATTTGCCTTTCTAGAGATTTCAATAAGTGACTAGACTACATCGTGTGCAGTACTCCCTCCCTTCCGGTTTATAGGGCTCAAATCTCAAATCTCATGAACCAAGGCATTTTGCGATTGGAGGAATGTATCTCATACTTTACAAAACTATCCTAATTAAACTCATGCATTAATTACGTAGTTCTCTCGTTTTCCTCTCCGCCTTGGTCGCGGTGCACAATATTGAGCACTCCTATATGACTAGCCGCTCTATCTACATGCGGGACATTTCAAAGCATCTGGGCCCGCGTGCCATCCACCAAATCACAGCGAGGTGCTACAGTCGGGACTCACCTGTAACCCCGGTGTGGCCATCATGACCCGTCATATCACAAAACCCACACCTTAACCGGCAGTGGTAAGGTGGCCTCCAAGTTGGACTAGATGAAGCAACCATCATTTCACTGGAACGCTCGTTCAAGCCCTTTCTTCCCTTTCTTGAAGAAAACCTCACTCCAGGCTACTCACTTCTGCCATTTTTCTTCTGTACCGACGAAGGAAAGGTGGGCGAATCAGTTATGCTGCTATATTTTCATTCCAAGAATCTTCTTTTTGCGAAGCACCAACCGATTCTCACATCCTATTCTTTTCCCGTTTTCATTGCGATTGTGGTTTCCTTTCGATTGCTTTTTGTTTGTCAGTTCATTGATGGATCCTGGAGCACTAGGCAAAGAGTTGCCGGCGGACAACCCACTGGAGACAGCGATCTCTAGGAAGCGAGCACCGACCAACGAGTTGACCATGTTGGCGGGCCAACCCATGGAGACGAAGAACTCCAAGAAACAAGCATTGGCCAAAGAGTTGAGGACGTTGGCGGACGAACTCCTCAAAGGAAGTTGGAAGAATGGCAAGGGCCCCATCGTGCCTACCCTAGGAACTCTAATTGCCACCTATGTGAGGCTCAAGACCGAGTTTGAGGAGATAGTTGCCATTGAGAAGCAGTATTCCCCTGGCAAGGTGATGGCCCCCATAGAGGACGAGGAGATGGCCCCCGGAGGGATGAGATCCCCCGGTGAGCTGCACAAGGTAAAAAATAATGGCTTATTACCATAGTTGTGGTTTTTGATTATTTGCAATGTGCTTGCTAATATGTTAGGGTTGTGCAGGTGTCGGTGGACGTCCTTGATGATTCCGATGTCGTGGCCCGTCCTGTTGGCATTGCCCCGGAGATCGATTCCGATGCCGCTGTCCATCCTGTGGACATCGGCCCAGAGATCGATTCCGACGTCGCGGTCAGTCCTGCGGACATCGCCCCGGAAATCGATTCCCATGCCGCTATCCATGTTGTGGTCATTGCCCGAGAGATCGATGACAAGAAATAGTTGGTCGGGCTAATCCTTCAGGGAAGTTTGCATTGCCCTGTGTTTAATTACCAGAACGATGCGTGTTATCAAACCATCTTAGGGCTAGTGCACTGTCTTGTGTGGGCGGATCTTGCTAGTTTTGTTTGATAGTGAATCATGCGAACCCTCTCCAAGTTATGGAAACAGATGTATCCTCACTAGCTTTTGATGTAATATATGGCATGATTAGATGTAAGTTTGAACTGTTTATCATATCAGCAGGGCTTGTTTGATGATTCTTGGTGTTAGTAGGCTAGCTACTGTGCGAGCTACAGTACTTGCAAAACACTCACCGAAGAGAAACGTTGGGGCTGATGAGCTCGTGGTACGCTTATACTTATCCCTCGTCGATCGACCAATAGCCCTAGCTCCTAAAATTGTAGGCTTAGCGATCGATGACCTAGGCAGGCTAGTTTGGCCTAGTGGGTTTCAGTGATATGACGTGCAACACAAAATCATAGCAGTGCAGAGACGTACTCCCTCCGTTCCAAAATAGATGACCTAGGCGGGCTAGTTTTCCCTAGTGGGTTTCAGTGATATGACGTGGTACAGTGCCGTCCAGTCTTCGCATGTGGTAGTAGTATTGCGGGTATAGTAAGTTTTCTTGAAGAAGCGGAATTCAACGAAGTCGTGATGGTTCCTTCGTTCGAACAACTTACAGTGGGAAAGGTTGGGCCTACGATACGACCGGGGTAGACCAGGATAATTTTGTGCATGGCAGGTGGACCAGGATGGTCGACGCCCCACATGTCGGGGAATGAAAGTATTCTTTCCGATATAGTGGACGAGCAACGAGTATTCATTGTTTATTTTTTATGAAAGCTATTGTCTCCACTGTTACGACGGAGGAGTGTGAAACACTGCTGCCCAGTGAACTTGGCATGTGCACCACTCCCTCCTTCCTCGTGTAATGCCCAGGTTACAGCTTTTTCTCACTTTCTCTCTATCTATTTCCTCTCAAATGTTTTTTACCTTTCTTCTTTTAAGACACAATTGTTTTTATGCCTTTTTTTAGAATTATTTTTTTATACCTAGGAGCACGTGTAGAGACGGGCTCTTACAGAGCCCACTCCTTGACTTTGTCAATGCCTCTCTCTCCTCCACATAAGGAGTACTACTTGCTTTGCATGCATGCGGCGGGCAGCTGGCGTCTTGAGGGGTCAGGGCGGTGAGAGCGGGCTCCGAAAGCGGTCCGGACTCTAGCATAATTTTGGTTTTTACAGTATTTCTTTCTCCATTTACAGGTAGGCCCGCGTAGATAGATAAAGAACACGAGCTGATGAGGCGCATGCGGACTGGTCAACCAGACAAATACGAAGCTATACGCTGAGCCAGGGACCGTATAATCACCATATCTCGTATACAATGATCAAAGTGAGCTATCAAGACAAGTTCAATGACCGCCAATGCATTTTACTCGATAATAAATGACCAGGATTGAAGGACCATTTAAACTTGTTTTATTTTTTCTACCTCTAAAAATATCCAAGACAATTTTATCAAATAGAGTATAGTTCCAGGAGATTGAGGATATTTTTATATCTGAAAAACTCCTCTTCTAGCCCCCTATCCTTTTTCTTGTATTGTTACTGTTTATCTAAATAAACAGGAAGTAAATGATAAAAGAAAAGGCTTTCCTGGGCCTCCCTAGGCCAACTTCCGCTCCGGCCCACCTAAGGCCATCCCGTCCCGCAGGCCGGCCCATCCTTCCCCCCAGCCCACCTAACCTAACCTAAACCTAGCCCGAGCCCCCCGTGCACCCCCTCCTCTCGGTCTCCCTCGCGCCGCCAGGAGACAGCGAGCGTGCTGCCTCGCTCGATCCCCTTTTCCCCTCCCTCTTCCTCTCACTCGCAGGGAGAGAGCAGAAAATCCAGTGATGCGCCTCCCTACGTTTCTCCTGATGCCGAGCTCCACCACGGGCCCTGACATCGGCGACCGGCGTCGTCCCATCCGCGCCTCCTCCTCCCTCCGCTTGGCCACGACGCCCCACGCCTCTCCACTGCCTGCATCCCCATGGCGCCCGCGTTCCGTGATGAGGACATCAATACCATTGTTACACCCACAGCCCGTACTGTTACCTATACTGGACCAATTACTAGAGCGCACCAACGCCAATTAAATTACCAGGTACTTTCGTTTCTTGGTAATGATTCTAATGTTCATGAGATTATGATGCTGCCTAAATTGGATACATTTGTTTTGCTTAAAAATGAAGGGCCTAGCTTGGAGAAGGATGAACATTGGAGCAAGAACACGCATGGAGTTGATGGCATGCGCAAGGGGATCAAGAACGGAGTTACAAGTGATGATTTCAGGACTTTGAAGCCGCCATAAGGAGTGCATGAAGCCTTGGACGAAATATACAAGATGCCACTTCATAATATTCGTCCATAGGCTATTCTAGGTGCTGCGTCACCTTATTAATGGGCCAGGCCCATGTAATTTCGAAATACTTAAGTATAGGCTATTTTTAGAGTCCGTATGTGTGGGGAAACAAGAGTTAGGGTTGGTTTTGGACCCCACCCTCAAGGGCCACGAAATTCCCCCCTCTTCCTCCATATATACAGCCCTTACGGCGTCGTTTAGACTTTGGGTTTTGTTCAGATTAAAAGTTCGCCATAGCTGCAACTTCGCGTACTTCGTTTGTGTCCAACGACCAGACCAAGACGTCACAGAACCCCACCTTGATCAATAAAGCTTTCATCTTATATTCGCAATATCCCGATTTGCAATCTCAGTTTCTTACTTGTTCTTTGTTTGCTCGCAGGAAACAGACCCTCGTGGTCAGGTTGATCGTGCTCCGGCGTGGTCAATAACCCTCGGAAGTTGGTTTAGCGATTGCTAAGGCGCGACGTCTCGCACGTTCGTAGTCGGATCGTCAAGGTCGACTCCCACAGAAAACGATAGCCACCATCTCATCGAAACATCGCGACACCTTAGCCTCTATCAAGTGGTATCAGATTTCCAGGTTGCTCGGTGAGATTTTTACAGTTTTTCGTAGATTAGATCGAGTCTGTTCTTCATACCTACAGTCCACGAAAAAAAGCCACACAAAAAAATTAGGGTTAGTTCATCATATCCGAACCAATCTGAGCCTTTGCATAATCTTTTTAGGGTTTTTGCTTTGTTGAATTTGCGGTTGCATCGTCGTGTCAAGTTGCTGGTCTTAGAGTCTAGTCTTTTAGAGTTTCGAGTTCTGGTCATAAGTTGTCACGCCGCCGCCGCACCATCATCATCGCCCATCTACCACTTTTGCTTATCCGCCACCGCTCTGAATCCATATCCATATACCACTACCAATCCGTATCCATATACCACCACCAATCTCTATCCATATACCACCACCGCTACCATATACCACCACCGCTGCCATATACCACAACCATATATCCACCACCAATCCGAGTTCTTCTCATATTAGGTTTTTTCTTGAGATCAATCTAAATTCCGAGTCGTGTTTCCTTGCCTGCGTAGGTCTCGAAAAAAAAAGAGTCTGGAGACCCCCGGGCAGTTTTTAGGCCAAAATTTTCACGGGCAAATTTTTTTTCCCCATCCTATTTTTAGGCTTTTCTGAGTCTTTTGAGCCACGTGCCATCATAGTGATTTTTTGTCGCAGTTTTTCGTCGTCGCTGCCCTGATTTCCGAAAAAAAAGTGAAATTTTTTTTCGTGCCCATCCTATCAGTTTGATGAGGGAAGAGTTTTGAGACACTCGCCATTATAGTGATTTTTCGCAAAAAAAAAAGAGGAGCGAAAAAAGGAGCACAAAAAAAAGAGCGAAAAAAAAGTTCCAGAGTGTGCTTTTCCCTTATTTACGTGCAGCGCCGTGATTTTGTTAGTGTTCTAGGCTCGCGTCTCTAGCACGGTCTAGCCTAGGACCAGCACAGTACCGTCGTTGAGCGTTTATTCAACTTTGCATCTCTGAATTGATTATTGCTGACCCTTTTTGCTACCATACTATAAGCCTTCCCAGCTCCACATACATCTACGTCGTGCGTTTGACTCTCCCTGGCAATCGCTCTATCCAAGCTTTTGAGAGTTTTTGACTACAACGGTTGCCGATCACCGCCTGCTGCTGGGTAAGAACTGGTAAGAATTTGAGATTTGCTTGACGGATTTGTGACACCCGCCACCACCACCACTTGTTAGTAGTCTGTAGGATCATATTCTTGTGTGTTTCTATTGCTGCTAACCATGCCAGGATCACAAGCCGACGAGACTGACTGGGAGAACTTGACGAACAAGGAGCTTCATGATACGTTTCAGCAAATGATGAATGGACAGGTGCAAGATGTGATAAACAGATTTGAAGTGGCCATGGAGAAGATAGATGGCATGGAGAAGACGTTTGAAACAAAGCTCGATAACAAGTTTGCTGAATTGCTTTCGCGTTTTCCACCACCACCACCGGCTGCTCCTGCCGCACCTCTGCAACAACAGCAACAACACCGACTACCTCCACGTCGGGAAACAGCCCTCCGCCGAGCGAGCCGTGTCCCTCTTCAGTCGGGCCAAACTGCTGGTGCTGCTATTGATACTTCTGTGGCTCCTACTGCTGATGTGGAGGAGGATGCTTATGTGGGAGATTATGAGGATGAGGTTGATCAAAATCAGAACTACGTGCCACCAACAGCACAACAACCACCAGGTCGTCCACATGCAAATAATGGCAATGGTAGGGCTCACCCTCAGGTACGAGATCATGACCATCTCCCTAAACTAAAATTGAATATTCCACCATTTGAGGGTAGATATGTTCCTGATATATATCTTACTTGGGAGTTAGAAACTGAACAACGATTTACATGTTTACAATATCCCGAGGAGAGACGTGTTCCTGCTGTTGTTTGTGCTTTCACTAGTTTTGCATGTGTTTGGTGGTCTGAGCATTGTAGATTATATCCTATTCCGGCTACTTGGGCTGCTTTGAAAACTGCTATGCGTACTCGTTGGGTTCCACCATATTATCAACGTGAATTACTTCAAAAATTGCAGCGCTTAAGACAGGGAAAAAAATTCTGTAGAAGAATATTATCAGGAATTACAAACTGGCATGATTAGATGTGGTATTGTTGAGGAGAATGAAGCTATGCTTGCACGTTTTATGGGTGGATTAAATAGAGAGATTCAGACGATTCTAGAGTATAAGGAGTATACTAATATCACTCGTTTATTCCATCTTGCTTGTAAAGCTGAACGTGAAGTGCAGGATCGACAGGCATTGGCGCGGACTAACTTTTCTGCAGGTCGACCTTCATCATGGACACCACGTGCATCATCTACTTCCACACGTTCTGCTACACCGGCGCCTCCGTCGGCTACCACCTCCAACCGTGATACAATAAAGCAGGCACAATCACCACTATCTGCCAAGAGCACACCTTCTGGGCCTGCAAAGAGCTCTTCTTCATCCATGGCATCAACAGGGCAAACACATGATATTATTTGTCGACGTTGCAAGGGTGGAGGTCATTATGCGAGAGAATGCCCATCTAAGCGTGTGATGATTGTTACTGAGGATGGTGGGTGTGAGTCCGCTAGTGACTATGATGAGGAGACTTTGGCTCTTATTACACGTGACGAACACGGTGGAGACGATTCTGATCATGAGACGCAATACATGGCTCCTGAAGATGCTGACAGGTATGAATGTTTAGTTGCTCAACGTGTTTTGAGTGTGCAGGTTACACAAGCTGAGCAAAATCAGAGGCATAATTTGTTCCATACAAAGGGAGTTGTGAAGGAACGTTCTGTTCGCGTGATCATAGATGGAGGGAGCTGCAATAACTTGGCTAGCATGGAGATGGTGGAGAAGCTATCTCTCACCACAAGACCACATCCACATCCTTACTACATCCAATGGTTCAACAACAACGGCAAGGTTAAGGTAACATGTACTGTTTGTGTGCATTTTAGTATCTCTACATATGCTGATTATGTTGATTGTGATGTGGTACCTATGCAAGCATGTTCCTTATTACTTGGTAGACCATGGCAATTTGATAAAAATTCTGTACACCATGGTAGAAACAATCAGTATACTCTTGTTCATAACGATAAAAATGTTACTTTGCTTCCTATGACTCCTGATTCCATTTTGAAAGATGATATTAATAGAGCTAATAAAGCAAAACAGGAGACAAATAAGAGTGAAAATCAGATTGTGGCAAAAGAATTTGAGCACCAAATGAAGCCTAATAATAAACCATCTACTGTTGTTTCTGAAATTAAATTGAAAAGTGCATGTTTACTTGCCACCAAATCTGATATTGATGAGCTAGATTTCAGCAAATCTGTTTGCTATGCTTTTGTGTGCAAAGAGGCATTATTTTCATTCGAGGACGTGCCTTCCTCTTTGCCCCCTGCTGTCGCTAACATTTTGCAGGAGTTCGCTGACGTCTTTCCACAAGACGTGCCACCGGGATTACCAGCTATTCGAGGGATTGAGCATCAAATTGACTTAATTCCCAGTGCTTCGCTACCCAACCGTGCACCATACCGTACCAATCCAGAGGAGACGAAGGAGATTATGCGTCAAGTACAAGAACTGCTTGGCAAAGGTTATATACGTGAATCCCTTAGTCCTTGTGCTGTTCCTATCATTTTAGTGCCGAAAAAGGATGGTACATCGCGTATGTGCGTTGATTGTAGAGGCATTAATAATATTACTATTCGTTATCGTCATCCTATTCCTAGGCTAGATGATATGCTTGATGAATTGAGTGGCTCTACAATATTTTCCAAAGTTGATTTGCATAGTGGATACCATCAAATTCGTATGAAATTGGGTGATGAATGGAAAACAGCATTTAAAACTAAGTTTGGATTATATGAGTGGTTAGTCATGCCTTTTGGGTTAACTAATGCACCTAGTACTTTCATGAGGTTAATGAACGAAGTTTTACGTGCTTTCATTGGACGATTTGTGGTAGTTTACTTTGATGACATATTGATTTATAGCAAATCTTTGGAGGAACATTTGGAACATTTACGTGCTGTTTTTATTGCTCTACGTGATGCACGTTTGTTTGGAAACCTTGGAAAGTGCACCTTTTGCACCGACCGGGTATATTTTCTTGCCTATGTTGTTACTCCGCAGGGAATTGAAGTTGATAAAGCCAAGATTGAAGCTATTGAGAGTTGGCCGCAGCCCAAAACGGTCACACAAGTGAGGAGTTTCCTTGGCCTCGCTGGTTTCTATAGGCGTTTTGTGAGAGATTTCAGCACCATTGCTGCACCTCTCAACGAGATTACAAAGAAGGATGTGCCTTTTGTTTGGGGTACCGCACAGGAAGAAGCCTTCATGGTTTTGAAAGATAAGTTGACACATGCTCCTTTACTCCAACTTCCTAATTTCAATAAGACTTTTGAGCTTGAATGTGATGCTAGTGGAATTGGATTAGGAGGTGTGTTATTACAAGATGGAAAACCTGTTGCATAGTTTTCTGAAAAATTGAGTGGGCCTAGTCTGAACTATTCTACTTATGATAAAGAATTATATGCTCTTGTTCGGACCTTAGAAACATGGCAACATTATTTATGGCCCAAGGAATTTGTTATACATTCTGATCATGAATCTTTGAAACACATTAAAAGTCAAGCAAAACTGAACCGTAGACATGCTAAATGGGTTGAATTCATTGAGACTTTCCCTTATGTCATTAAACACAAGAAGGGTAAAGAAAATGTTATTGCTGATGCCTTGTCTCGTCGTTATACTATGCTTTCACAACTTGACTTTAAAATATTTGGTTTGGAGACCATCAAAGATCAATATGTTCATGATGCTGAATTTAAAGATGTATTGCAGAATTGTAAGGAAGGGAGAACTTCGAACAAGTTCGTTCTTAACGATGGATTTGTGTTTCGTGCTAACAAGCTATGCATTCCAGCTAGCTCCGTTCGTCTTTTGTGGTTGCAGGAGGCGCATGGAGGAGGATTAATGGGACACTTTGGCGTCAAAAAGACGAAGGATATACTTGCTACACATTTCTTTTGGCCAAAGATGAGACGGGATGTTGAGCGTTTTGTTGCTCGCTGCACTACATGTCAAAGAGCTAAGTCACGACTCAATCCTCATGGTTTATATATGCCTTTGCCAGTACCTAGTGTTCCTTGGGAGGATATATCTATGGACTTTGTTTTAGGTTTACCTCGAACAAAGAAGGGGAGGGATAGCATATTTGTTGTCGTGGATAGGTTCTCGAAAATGGCACACTTTATACCATGTCATAAAAGCGATGATGCTGTTAATGTTGCTGATTTGTTCTTTCGTGAAATTATTCGCTTACATGGTGTGCCAAATACTATTGTTTCAGATCATGATACTAAATTTCTTAGCCACTTTTGGAGATGTTTATGGGCTAAGTTGGGGACTAAGCTGCTTTTTAGTACTACTTGTCACCCCCAAACTGATGGACAAACTGAAGTAGTCAATAGAACATTGTCTACTATGCTTAGGGCTGTTTTGAAGAATAAAAAGAAAGTGTGGGAAGAATGCTTGCCTCATATTGAATTTGCTTATAATCGCTCATTGCATTCTACTACTAAGATGTGCCCTTTTGAAATTGTGTATGGTTTCCTACCTCGTGCACCTATTGATTTGTTGCCTCTTCCATCTTCAGAGAAGGTTAATTTTGATGCTAAAGAACGTTCTGAATTGATTTTAAAAATGCATGACTTAACTAAGGAAAACATTGAGCGTATGAATGCTAAATATAAACTTGCTAGAGATAAGGGTAGAAAACATGTTGTGTTTGCGCCTGGAGATCTTGTTTGGTTACATTTGCGTAAAGATAGATTTCCTAATCTGCGCAAATCAAAGCTAATGCCACGTGCTGATGGTCCTTTTAAGGTGTTAGAGAAAATAAATGATAATGCATACAAACTTGAGCTACCTGTAGATTTTGGGGTTAGTCCCACTTTTAACATTGCAGATTTGAAGCCTTATTTGGGTGAGGAAGATGCGCTTCCGTCGAGGACGACTTCATTTCAAGAAGGGGAGGATGATGAGGACATCAATACCATTGTTACACCCACAGCCCCTACTGTTACATATACTGGACCAATTACTAGAGCGCGCGCATGCCAATTAAATTACCAGGTACTTTCGTTTCTTGGTAATGATTCTAATGTTCATGAGATTATGATGCTGCCTAAATTGGATACATTTGTTTTGCTTACAAATGAAGGGCCTAGCTTGGAGAAGGATGAACATTGGAGCGAGAACACGCATGGAGTTGATGGCATGCGCAAGGGGATCAAGAACGGAGTTACAAGTGGTGATTTCAGGACTTTGAAGCCGCCATAAGGAGTGCATGAAGCCTTGGACGAAATATACAAGATGCCACTTCATAATATTCGTCCATAGGCTATTCTAGGTGCTGCGTCACCTTATTAATGGGCCAGGCCCATGTAATTTCGAAATACTTAAGTATAGGCTATTTTTAGAGTCCGTATGTGTGGGGAAACAAGAGTTAGGGTTGGTTTCGGACCCCACCCTCAAGGGCCACGAAATTCCCCCCTCTTCCTCCATATATACAGCCCTTAGGGCGTCGTTTAGACTTTGGGTTTTGTTTAGATTAAAAGTTCGCCATAGCTGCAACTTCGCGTACTTCGTTTGTGTCCAACGACCAGACCAAGACGTCACAGAACCCCACCTTGATCAATAAAGCTTTCATCTTATATTCGCAATATCCCGATTTGCAATCTCAGTTTCTTGCTTGTTCTTCGTTTGCTCGCAGGAAACAGACCCTCGTGGTCAGGTTGATCGTGCTCCGGCATGGTCAATAACCCTCGGAAGTTGGTTTAGCGATTGCTAAGGCGCGACGTCTCGCACGTTCGTAGTCGGATCGTCAAGGTCGACTCCCACAGAAAACGATAGCCACCATCTCATCGAAACATCGGGACACCTTAGCCTCTATCATTCCGTGCCCGAGGCCTCCTCCTCGACCTCGCATCCCTCGCCGTCTGCAACCTCCGTCCAGCGAGTGGTGCCGCGTATCCTCGCGCCTCCCGACCCGGTGCTCCCCTGCACATGCGCCCGAGGCCGCGGCTTCCTCGTCCCGGTCCATGGGGGACTCGCCGGAGCCCAGCCGTCGGACCAGCAGCTCCCGTGCCACGCCTCTACTCCGCCCTCCGCCTTGCTGCCCCGACGTGCCTCGTCATCATTGCCTTGCTGCACCACGCTCGTTGCCGGACCTCGCGTCGCCGGCCCGCCGCCCTGGAGACTGCGCCCTGCCAGACCTCCCCTGCTGCTCCCTGCATCAGGCCTACCGCCGACCCTCCCATCTGCAAGCAACTCCGGCTGTTGCTGTTGTCGCAACGTCCCCAAACATGAGCATGACCATGGACGGCTACCTCCATATGGATTTCATCAAGTTCCGCTTCCACAAGTGTACCCCTACGTGTTGGATTTGTCAAGTACCGCACCGGAATGCCAAGTACATGGATTTGCCAAGTTCCCCTCCGAACATGTACGAATATGCCCGGTGATGCGACAAGTACCCCGACAACGTGTACATCTACTCCGTCAAGACCGGACTGACAAGTACCCCAACGTCGAGTGTACCACTACCATCGCCCCGAAGACGTTGGAGTCATCAAGTACCTCACCGAACGAACGTGAACGACTACCGTCGCAAGAATGGGACCGGAAAGTCCGACGACCCCAAGTACCACGACACCGATGACATGAACATCTACGGAAATTCGTGCTTCAATAAACATGTACCACTACCATCGTCAAGCTCACGACAACCTCTACTGTCGACCCTAGAGCATGCGAGATCGACTACTTCCACTACAGCCGTCGCGAGAACGCCTACTTCCCTCCACGAACGAGAACCGTCCCCTTTGCACGCTCCGAAGGTATAACCCCGAGACAACGTCCGTGAACAAATGCTTGCGATGTTTGAGATGCTCGTGTTTGCACCGTGTCCAATTTGTCACTTGTTTCCTAGTCGCCAAATCGTGGGACACCTGGAATCCGGGGACGCCCCACCATCTTTTGCACACATCCGCATACTTCTCCTTTGCATTGGTATCTCAATCGAGTTACCGGAACCGGAATGTTGCAGTGGCACCGTTTTCGTTATCGTTGCCGTGGCACCCTTTTTCTTTCCACCACGGTGACAAATGCCTCATAATATGCTCTTGTTAACATTTTCTTAAAACTTGCATAACTTGAACATGTCATCCGCATCATGTTAACAACTTTAAGAGGGTTAAAATTTGTTGTTGCTTTAAAAATTGCTAATGCATATGGGGATTCACCGGATTTGTTGTTTGTTATATCCGGCCCCATTTAAAATGTTTAGTTTACTTATGCTCCGCCTCTTGCCATGTTTAAACAACATTTAATATTGTTGAGTACCTAACCGGGAGTGAACCAAATAATTGTTGTGGTGTTTTGTCAATATGCATCCCGATGCATATTGAGCTCCACTTAACTTGTAGGTTTGTTTGTGCACTTTGACATGCCATGCTTCTTTAAACCGGAGATGCATCATACTTGTTTGCGCATCGTGCCATGCTTATGTGATGTTTGTTTACTATGTTGTGTGCTTCTTTCCGATGTGGCTTCTTCGGGTCGGTTCCGAGAACGTCGTGTTTGTGAGGATCCGTTCGACTACGTCCGTTTGCCTTCTTCATGGACTCGTTCTTCTTGCGGGATTTCAGGCAAGATGACCATACCCTCGAAATCACTTCTATCTTTGCTTGCTAGATGCTCGCTCTTTTGCTATGCCTATGCTGCAATACCTACCACTTGCTTATCATGCCTCCTATATTGTTGAACCAAGCCTCTAACCCACCTTGCCCTAGCAAACCGTTGTTTGGCTATGTTACCGCGTTGCTCAGCCCCTCTTATAGTGTTGTTAGTTGCAGGTGAAGATTGAAGTTTGTTCCTTGTTGGGACATGGAGATGTTGTTCCTTGTTGTAACATGTTTACTTGTTGGGATATCACAATATCTCTTATTTAATTAATGCATCTATATACTTGGTAAAGGGTGGAAGGCTCAGCCTTATGCCTGGTGTTTTGTTCCACTCTTGCCGCCCTAGTTTCCGTCATTATCGGTGTTATGTTCCCAAATTTTGCGTTCCTTACGCGGTTGGGTTATAATGGGAACCCCTTGACAGTTCGCCTTGAATAAAACTCTTCCAGCAAGGCCCAACATTGGTTTTACCATTCACCACCTAGCTTTTTTCTTTCCCTTGGGTAGGCCTGCCCAAGGGTCATCTTTATTTTAAACCCCCCCGGGCCAGTGCTCCTCTGAGTGTTGGTCCGAAACGGGCAGCCTGCGGGGCCACCTCGGGGCAACTCGATGGTTGGTTTTACTCGTAGCTTGATCTATCCGGTGTGCCCTGAGAACGAGATATGTGCAACTCCTATCGGGATTTGTCGGTGCATCGGGCGGCTTTGCTGGTCTTGTTTTACCATTGTCGAAATGTCTTGTAACCTGGATTCCGAGTCTGATCGGGTCTTCCCGCTAGAAGGAATATCCTTCGTTGACCGTGAGAGCTTGTGATGGGCTAAGTTGGGACACCCCTGCAGGGATTTGAACTTTCGAAAGCCGTGCCTGCGGTTATGGGCAGATGGGAATTTGTTAACGTCCGGTTGTAGAAAACCTGAGGTTGACCTTAATTAAAATGCATCAACCGCGTGTGTAACCGTGATGGTCTCTTTCCGGCGGAGTCCGGGAAGTGAACACGGTGTTGGAGTTATGCTTGACGTAGGTTGCTCTAGGATCACTTCTTGATCATAGATTCTCGACCGTGCTTCGCTTTCTCTTCTCGCTCTCATTTGCGTATGTTAGCCACCATATATGCTAGTCGCTTGCTGCAGCTCCACCTCATACCTTTTACCTTACCCATAAGCTTAAATAGTCTTGATCGCGAGGGTGTGAGATTGCTGAGTCCCCGTGACTCACAGATACTTCCAAAACTAGCTTGCAGGTGCCGATGATGCCATTCCAGGTGACGCAATCGAGCTCAAGGAGGAGCTCGATGAAGATCTTGTCCTTTATGTTGTTTCATTCTAGTCGATCAGTAGTGGAGCCCAGTTGGGATCGATCGGGGATCTGTGTAGCTTTTGGGGTAGTCTTCTTTTATTTTGGTTCCGTAGTCGGACCTTGATTGTATCTGGATGATGTAATGCTTTATTCATGTAATTGTGTGAAGTGGCGATTGTAAGCCAACTATGTATCTTTTCCCTTATGTATTACATGGGTTGTGTGAAGATTACCTCACTTGCGACATTGCTTTCAATGCGGTTATGCCTCTAAGTCGTGCTTCGACACGTGGGAGATATAGCCGCATCGAGGGCGTTACAGTGGGCCTATGATTTGACAGCTCATTAGTCATTGTTACTGCGGCGCGACAACCTGGGTGACTCCCTTGGAGTTCTGCGTGTATGGCAAGTGGACCAGGATGGTCGACATCCCACATGTTGGTGAACGGAAGTATTCTTTCCGATATCAAGGAGCAAGGAAACCGCGTGGTATAGTATCACTGCTGATTGGTTCGCAAAAAAATAGTATCACTGCCGATTTATAATTATTTTTTATTTCTGATGAATGCTAGCGTTTCAACTCTTACGACGAAGGCTGCCAAACACGGCCCGTGCTGGATGTCCCACACGTCAGCGAAAGGAGTGGGACATGAACAGTGTGGTAGAGCCCAGCGTAAAAAAACAGCGTGGTAGAACGTCTCCACTTCTTCCACTTCTGGGTCGGAGACCACACGTAGTAGTACTTAGTGGTATGAACGATACAAAGTGCGACCTGGAGACAAAGACACGTCTAGTTGGAAGGTATCGGGGCATACACGTAAACAAATATAAAAGTTAATATGTGCCTCCAACTAATATAGTAGTAGTAGAGTACTTAGGCTCGTACTCCATAACATCACCATGCATTGCACGTACAACATTTAGTGGTAGTACGTAGTAAGAGACAAATGCCGCCCAAGAGTTCCCTTCTCGGCCTACTTTTGGGTGTTTGGTAGAGTGTGTGGAGGGTGCATGAGTCCACACTACTCCCTCCTTCCATCTATATAGGGCCTAATGTGTTTTTTAAGACCGGCTTTGACTATCTGACAAGATTAATAGTACATGACATGCATAATGTGAAAATTATATCATTGAAAGCTCCTTTCACACACGAATTTAACGGTCTACTTTGTGTAAGTTGCATGTCATATATTATTACTCTAATATCTGGTCAAAGTTAGCGTCGAAAAACACATTAGGCCCTATATAGATGGAAGGAGGGAGTAGTTTAGCACAAATACACTAGAAGCATGCATGCAGAGGGGTGTTGAGTTGAGCATGCATGAAGAGGGAACAACTATGCTGAGACGAGAACGCAACCAAACACACCCTATATGCCACGCATGTTCATACCATTTGTGCCTTTCTACTTCACTTAATGCGCTACATTACTCAGGTTCCTACGTCCACTCCTGGGTACATGTTCGTCTCGTAGTTCCAGTCCCACGTGTTCTTCATATAGATGGAACTATCCTTGCATAACATGTGCACCTTGATGCTAGATGTCTCGCGTGTTGGCAAAAGGATGAACAAAGCTCACGTAAAAAAATAGGGTGGAAGAACATAGATTACGGACGACCGAGAAGGAGCAAGGAACCTCGTGGTGGAGCGCCTGCACTCATAATATTTAATATTATTCAGCGATATAAAATTAACCAATCATCTCCACAGTGGACTGGAAGAGTACGAAACACGGCAGCCCAGTGTAGTATCATACTAGTACATGGCTAACCCACGCTATCACCATATTTCTTGGCTTCCGTGCGACACCTATCTCTAGTAATCCAGCAGCCTGTATCGCTTCTCCCTCCTCGTCTCTATCAAAGTGCGGCGGGCTGGCGTTTCTGCCGTCTATTGAGGTCGGTTAACTATCACATGTTAGCGACATGCCAAGAGCATTCTAAAAAAATTCCTTTCACGTTCCGTTTTCAAAAAGAAAAAAATCCTTTCACATACGAATTTGCCTGTATGCTTTGAGCAACTTGCATGTCCTATACTGCTCCTGTTTGATACTCTAGCTTAGCTAGAGGTTATACTAACTCATGACTAACGCTGAACTAACTATAGCCAAAGAGGTGTTTGGGTGACAGGGTTAGATTGACAATAAATGCACTTCATGGAGAGAGAAAAGTGATATTTCAGTGGTCCCAATGAGAACTATCTCCAGTTAACACCTCTTTGGTGGGGTAGTTTTTTTGGTGGGTTCGGTGCAACTTGCTCCAATTTAAACCCTCATGCTTGGATAGTTTAGGGCTATTTGAGCCCCAACTAGCTCAAACTAACTCTAACCCATGGATCCAAACAGGGCCTATGGCCAGTCTCGACGCGGAGCAGTCGCGTGCACCGGGAAGCGGCACTCTCTCGGCCGTCGCACCACTTCAAAGCCGGCACCAGTGAGAGGTCGCCTCCGCTCTGGCCGGGCATTAATGCGGCACTGACGCTCCAGGGGGACGCTGACCGTTTCACGCAGGAAGCGTGCGCTGGCAAGGGAATATATGTTTTGAACCGTTTCAGGTGTAGTACTGGTAGTTTGCAAAACTACTCAATTATTGCACTCAGTTTCCTAAGAAATTGTGGTAAAAAGCGTTACTCCACAGCCCGCTTCCCTTCTCCTTCCTCTTCCACCGCCCGCGCACGTCCGCGGGAAGCGACCGCTAGCACAAAAAGATGCATGCATGACCACTAAAATTTCCATATTAAAGCGCCGCTCCGGCGGGAGTATGGCGTATGTTGTTACCTTCGGCCGGCCCATGGCTACCGGGCGACGGCGACCAGAGAAGAGGCGGCGGGAGGGGAATGAATGCAGCTACTGTTTGGGTTCGCCTTCCGGCTTAAATAAATGTGCAACATCACGTGTACCCGCGGGTGCACAAATTGTAACATACGTGTCTGCTTAAGTGGGCGTCGCGTAACTGGTGTGTGTGTGAGAGAGATTCTGAGAGACAGAGTGCGTGTGTGTGACTCTACTCTTTGGACATGTACTCAACCTTTTGCATCGGGATATAAGTATAATGGTATTTACTTTAGCTAGTGATTTACATGGCCATGTTAACGCGGTTGTGTCAAAAAAATGGCACTTCCTGCTCGTGATTTGCGTTATATAATTACAAGCAAGATTCTCGTGCATTGCATGGAACATCAATATGCACTTTTTTACAGAACACCTATTGTGATTGACCCATGCAGGAGTAATCCCATGTGTAAAAACTAGTGATATCTTAAGAATTTTATCGGAAAACTAGTTTCTCGAGAGTGTCATCGAAAAAATGAAAGATGAGAGATAAGGCGAGGAGGAGTGGAGCGTGGTGGTGACTGGTGGTCGGAATGGGTGGAGGCATGGGGATGGACGGCGCCGGCAGGCGGCAGCGGCCACCATGCATGCTGGATTGTTCTAGAGACTTATTCCTTTTTTAATTGCTGAGCAATGAGGTTGCGAGAGATAATGATGTGGAGAGAGGTGCCGGTATCTTTTGTAAAATTATCATAGTTTGCTTTCTATCCTCAGATATAGATCATACGGTCTGTATTACAAGATGGCAGGCACACCATCACCACCAACTCGTTTTTTATAAGGGTACAGATGATAAGTTTGCTGACTACTAAAGTAAAGTGGAATTTGTCCATGTTATGCAAGTAAATAAAGGTGATTGTTTATCATACGGGTAAGGTTGGATGAAGGGTGGTAGGAACAAATGCTCCGCCTAGAGCATGTGTGTGTGAAATGGAGTCTTAGTGTGTGTGTGAGAGAGAGAGGGAGGAGAGAGAGATGGGGTCTTAGTTTGTGTGTGTGTGAGAAAGAGGGAGGGAGATGGACTCTTAGTGTGTGTGTGGGGGCGTGCGTGCTTGCGCGTGTGTGTGTTTGTGTGTGTGTGAGAGAGAGAGATATGGGGTCTTAGTGTCTGTGTGTGTGTTGGGGGGGTGCGTGTGTGTGTGTATGTGTCGCGGGGTCCTCTGTGGCGGATATAATTTAAGTGTGCATGGCTTTCATCATAGAGAGGTGATGTGTATGACAGAGGCCACCAACGATGGGGTGCGAGAGAGAAAATGCCCGTATAGAGGGGAGAGAAGCTGTGTGCGTGTGAGAGGAGTTAACTTCAAGAGAATGTGTTTGTTCGAGAGACACCGAGGAAGACTACTATATATCGATGGTGCATGTAGGCGGGAATTAAACTAAGGGATGGTCTTATTGGTTTCGGGGATATAGGGGAAGAGTGAGAGGCGGGGGGGGGGGGTAGCTAGAAGGAGATTGTTAAGTGTGAGTGTGTGTTTTACCCATCTAGACGGAAGTTATGTGCACAAAAGAGGAGAACGATTCGATGTGGCATTAGGATTGAGGGTAATTAACTACGTATGGAGACATAGAGACCTTGAACGTGCATGTGTGAGAGGTATACATGTATACGTGGGATGTGTGTGTGTGTGCGCGCGCGCATGATCGAGATAAAAGAAAGAAGACATAAGTCATAAGATCAACGACATGGGAGAGACGGATCGGTATGACAATATGCATGCATGTGAGAATGCATGGAAGAAGTCCCGACAATTGAGCATGTGTTTTTGTCTTTAAGAGATAGTGGCGTGGGCTGGAGCATGCATCTATGGTGAGCAGAGGGAGTGAGGCGCAACGATTGTGCAAAAGAGACCAACATATAAATGCATATGTATGGAGAGACATATATAGTGTGGGTGATAGGTAGCAAGACTCCGTGCGAGAAAGAAATGTTGACGGAGAAATTACAGATAGATACCGAGATGGAGATGCTAGCTAGAGGGACATCCGCTAGTTTGGGTGTTGGAGATGACCGTCGGGTGGTTCAAGGGGTGAAGTTATATATGTGTGTGAGAGGGCACTTGACTGCATGTAGAGAGAAACATATGTAGTGTGTGTGATAGGAATCAAGAGTGAGGGCGAGAAAGAAGGTTGATGGAGAAACAGATAAATAGAAAGATAAAGATGCTAGCTAGTGTGCGTTAGAGATAGGAGTCGAGTGGATCAGAAGGCTGGGTTATGTGTGTGGGTGTGAGAGAGATAGAGAGAGGGTGCGTGTGAGTCACATACAAACAGATATCAGAGAGAAATGAGATCCAGAGAGACGGAGTTTTGTGTCTGCGAGAGAGAAAGATATTTCACAACGAGAGTGATAGCTAGAGAGACATACGAGGGAACGCAAGATATCTCTAGGGAGAGAGGGTGTGTGTGAGCGACATAAAAGAGAACAATGGAGAAATATGAGACCCTGGGAGACAGAGTTTGTGTTTGTGTGTGAGAAAGAGATATTGATGAGGAAGAGTCATAGGTTCTCATATCTAAGGAGTGAAAGACATCTCTGTATGAGGGTTGTGCGAGTGGTACACATGGGAATAGTAGAGAGAAATGAGACCCCGGGAGACAAAGTTTTGTGTTTGTGTGAGAGAAAGAGATTCCACATGGAGAATCATAGTTAGAGACACATAGCAGGGAGCGAGATATACTTAGAGAGAGATAGAGTGATGAAGGTCGAGGGAGAGAGTACCGTCAGTGTGTTACGAAGATAAAAGATCATTGTCGACATACAGGTAGGACGAGAGATACCTGAGAGACGATGAACGCGTATAGTTCCAGAGAGATAGTCCTATATAAGCATGAGTGATAGCTACATGAGACGAATATTTGGATTAAAGGGGATTCAAATATTTAAACTAGAGATCACGACATCGATAATATCATAATGCAAATTGGTGTATCAAACATGCATATTCATTTGAATTTGGGCACACGTGTAATGTTATATAGTTTATCAATATGGATGATCCATAGATTCTTAAATTACAAACAATGCATGGTTTATATGCAATTAATGTCTAAACGGGATTACACTATATGTTGCGTGTGTGAAACACATTATAAATGTTTGAGAAGTAAAAAAAACCGCATGAAACACACATTAATTCGAGACAGTTAGCGAGGAATGCATACATTGGATTTCAACATAAAGTGGTTTCAAATATTTGAAAATCCAAATTGATGGATACAACCTTATGAATCTGAGATCATGCCATTTGTAAACCATATTTATGTATAAATGGTGTTGTGCTTTTGAAAGTATATATAAAAAAATGATGTATATAGAATGTAATTCTAATTGAAAATGGATCCCGCCCGAAAAAAATAGAATACAAACGGGATTCGAATTGAGTTGGCACGGTAAACGTGCACTCTGCAAAATTTGAACGAAGCGGGGAAAGTCGCAATAACCGCCCAGAACCAAAATCTACGAGATGGAAACCACTGCTGCCTATCCCTGCCACGCAAAGCCTATATGCTGGATTTCTATAGGTTTCAATAGGGGTAGGTTTGTAATTTCACCCAAACGTGACGTAACCGCCTCTCACCCGGATTCATACATGGTGGGCGCCAAAACACAGTGTGTCCTCGGCCGAAATCGACTCCCTCCCTGATTCATATTCATACACGGTGGGCGCCAGAAACAAACTCTCGTCGGCAAATATTCGGTGTATGCGAGATTACCGTCGTATCCCCGACCGACTAGTGTTGCTATGATGTAGTAGAAATTTGAAACGGGGGCTAAGTTTGTAAATTTCCTCGCATTTGAGATAAGCGCGCCCTAAATACATGGTTCCCCCTTCCTCTCCACCTCCCTTTTCCCCATTCGTACTCCATGGGCGCCAAAACACCCTCTCCACCCCACCCTCCTCCGTCCGCCGCTGTCCGCCACCCCATCCACCACCGTCCTCCTCCACCATGCCGCAGGTGATACCCCGACGCCGCCGTCCATTACAAGATGTCAACCTCTCTCATCCACGGCTTCGGACCGGGATCCTTGCATCCCGTCCTCTCGCTTCATCCCCGCCGTCGTCCACCTTGCCGGCGCCGCTCCTACGACCGTCTCGTCCACCGCGCCCCGCTGCCACCGTCTACCCTCCTAGATCTGCTTCCACGCCACCGACAGCCATCGCTACCGCAGCACCGTCAAATTCTCAGCAGATGCCTACACGGCGCCGCACCAGAGGCGGTACTCTTTCGTATCTGCTCAACTTATTTATCGCAGCAAGAAAATAGATCGCCATTGCTTTACTCTGATTTCTTGTCTTGGTTGTGAAGTTGCCTTTGTCCGGTTTGCACCTTCAGATCCGCCATGGCACGCTCAACACCATACTCGCAATGCTTCTGGTTTTCCCCTTTTATATTCCACACTAGTTAAATCACAGTAGACTAAATTTCAAAATTGGGTCAGTCGATTTTTCAGAGCTCGTCGAAGTTCGCCGGTGCGATCGAAGGGGCTCGGGTGGTTGTGGGGCCTCGCCGAACGAAGAAAACTCGACGCAGGTGGGGTTTGGAGTGGGGGCGGGGGTGGGGGTGGCGGAGGAACACAGGCGGTGGGGGCCGGTGGTCCGGCCGGTGGCCCGTGCAGTGTTCTGTATGGGAAGAATCAGAGACGAGGAAGAAGAAGGGTTAGGAGACGTAGGATCTTCATCCAACCGCCTGAAATTGTCGAGAGACAGCTAGGAGTTGCATTCTTAATGCGCTCAGGTACATGTGTGGGCACTGCGCAACCAACATTTTATTATCCAAAATCTGCTTGCTCTTCTTTACCATGTTGCTCTTCCGTTCTTCTTTAATATGTACTCTCTCCGTTCCTAAATACAAGTCTTTGTATAGATTCCACCATGGACTACATATGGAGCAAAATGAGTGAATCTACACTCTAAAATGTACCTGGATACATCTGTATGTGATCCATATTGGAAATATCTACCAAGACTTATATTTTGGAATGGAGGGAGTATGATAGTAGTACAGTATGTTCCTTGTACTAAAGATGAGCAGGGACATTTGCAGTGTAGAGGTCTATACAGTCGGTTGTGATGGACACTTTGAGCCTCTTTGATTCGTAGGATCTTGTAAACATAGGAATAGGATTTGTAGTGGCCTGCCCACTTGAATCCTATAAGAATAGCAAGGAAATGCGGGGAGCTGTGTTGCCTTTGAGAGTTACATTGATATTAACAGTACCGCACCTTCACTTGAAGAGAGCTGGTATCCGAAGCCTTTCTAGCCGTACCGGCAATACTAGCACATATATTCCAGCAAGTTCCACTTTGCTGATTTTACTCTAATGCTTAAGGTTTTCCTGTTATATCTACACTATGATCTGTTTAGCTGCTTTGTGTCGCACTAGCAGCAGTCCACTCTTGAAGCTAAACACTGCAATGACTTACAAAATTGGCACCAAGGCATTGAGTTCCATTCTGGATGCAATGAAATTCATATGCTCGCCACCTGTTGATTCTTGTTCAGAATATCATCCTAATGACTATTCTAACCTCGAGGAGTCAAAGGCAGATGGCCTGTCCTGTTCACCCATCAAGGTGCCTATTCTAATTTGGCAATGTTTTATTGATTACGGGTATCTTGCATATGTTGTCTTGCATTTCTTCTACTTTGTTGCACCGCCATCTGCTTAGTTTACTCATCATATATGTCGAGATGCCATGCCCACCCATTATCAATACATATTCCATCTGTCATCATACCAAGTTTTTCCACTCAAATGCTGTTCTTGTGCATCAGACATCAAAAAGGAAGAGGGTGATTGCCGAACCTGAAGGAGCACCAGCAAAGTCCTTGAAAAACGTGGTGGTGCCGGAGAAATCAAACAGCACCCCACTTATATTGGCTATACAACCAGTGACACAAAACGTAGGACCGACTCCAGCAGACTGTACCCATACTTCACTGGCCACACCACTAGCCCCACCACACAGGACCTGCACTCCAGCAAAAGGTATACCGATTTCATTTGCCATAGCACCAGTTGTACCACAGAAAAATCCCACTCCAGCAAAAAGTACAGCAAGTCCACCGGCCGAAGACCTATGCCAACTGTAGAGATGGCCAATTCCTGCAGATTGGAACCCCATTCCATTTATTCCCAGTTTAAAAGACAATGCTTTCAATGTTTTTAGGGACTACGTGCATATATTCCCATCATGGGAAGATTATTTTGAAGACAAACACCATTTTCACATCTTCCTGTCCAACTTACATGTAAGTGCTATTATTCATGGCTATTATTTTCCTATTTTCTGCTGATTGAACACATCAATTGATTTACATTACATTGTTGTAACTAGGAGAGGGTCAATCTGGATAGTCATGACGAGCAAAGCTTGCTTGTGCTTTTCAAGGAAGCATTGCAGCAGTATCGGTGTTACCTGAGGAAATCACACTTTGATGGCAAGTCTATAAATGAATTTCTGGTGAAGTCTCCTATGCTAAATTTAGAAGACATTGAATGGAAAAACCTTGTTATGCACTGGTCTCGTTCCCAGGATGAGGTATTGTCTATGAAATCACATGACAATTTGAACTTCTACTTTTCCGCATGTGCCTTACGGATCTTTTTTTGCAGGAAATATGCTCGAAGAAGAATTCTTGTTTGACAAGAATGGCACGATATCTCAAATATGATGCCCGCTTCTTTGCTCTTGTTAGCACCTGTTGTCCTGTATCACTGTACTTGCATACATACCTGGTTCATTATGTGATAGCAGCATGCATGATAGCTTGCTTATCAATTGTTCGCTCCAAATTATCTAATCTGTATGAATGGTTACATTAGTGTAGAATATATCCAATGCCAATGGTTTTTTAGCTCTGCATTGTTCTTGTAAGTATATGTTGTCCTTTATCAGTGTACTTATAATGATAGGTAGTTGTTCATGTACCATCACTCTGCAGCTTATTTTCCTTTGCCCTCCATTTTCTACACATCATATCTATATTTACTCTTACCATAAGGTTGGTACTGAAGAAGTTTAGCTGTGCATTGCTCTTGGCTGTACCTTTTGCATGTATCGCTGCACTTACATTTATAGCTACTTGGTTATGTAGCATCACTCTTCATCTTATCTTAAATATTCTCCATTTTTCGTATATTATCACATCTATATTTACTCTTAACAAAATGTACAATAATGGCAATGCTTTTGAAGAAGATTCTGTGGTAAACTTCTTGAATTGCCCCCCATCAGCATGGACAAGGCCTTTATAGAGCCTGTCTTCACCAATAATGTAAGTTTGTCCATCTCAAGCCTTCAAACTTTGTTGTAAATATTTGGTTAGGCATGACTACAACAGCTGTTTATTTTTGGTGTTTGCATCAAATTGCTTGTTTAAAGTTTATTATATGTAGTTCATAAACAAAAGTTCGTCCTTTCTCAATTTAAGTTTTCAGTTGTACAACCAAGTTCCTTCTTCATACCATGTAAATTAAAATATACAGAGCAAGTGATCTTCTTTTGCACTGCATGTATGCTTCTGTTCTTCATCTGTAATCCAGTGGTGTGGTGAACCTACCCACTACAGCACAATGTCATATTCTGCAATGTCTTAACTATGAAAAATGTCATATCATTCTACTATTATTTAAACCGTCTCTTTATTTGCCAATCTGAAATGGTATAAATTGACAGCACACTAACCATTGATACTTATGAGTTCTTGATCTGTAATCCAGTGGTGTCGTGAAGCTGCCAACTCCTTCACAATGTCATTTCCTGCCATGTCTTGACCTGAACAATACCATATTGTGTTAATGCAAATTTAAACTGTGTCACTTTATTCGTGAGTAAGAAATGTGATGAATTGTCAGCACTGATACTTTTATGTGCAAAACCTGTCATCCGCCTGCTTGTTTATCTTTCAGAGTGGGGAAGATATAAGTGTTGAACAAGTGCAGTCTCATCATCTTGCTTAGCTACTTGCGCTGCAGCTCCCCAGCAGGGCTAACCTTTCTTGAACTCTATTGAAGTGTTGTCGGTTTTGTATATTATTTTGTCGGCGTGTTTATTTGCACTGGTGGCGATCTTTGATGCCCGGTGTATGTAATCTGCTGTCTGCTTGTGCTTTATTATCATAGTGGTGAACTTTGATGCCTAGTGGATGTAATATGCCATAATTTCTTTATTGTATAGTATAGGTTTTTTCTTATTCACGATGCTGCAGTTATTTTACTGTATATATATCTTGTCTTCGCAGTAAACCGGCCAAACCGTAAAATTACGGTACATAACCGAGCCGTCATGCAATCACGATGTAGGTTGGGCCTGAAACGTGCCGATCAGCTCACGGGCCGGCAGTAGCCCGAAATGAACCCCGACCCATGATTGTGCGAATCAAATCACGGGCTTTTAACAGGCCAAAATTGTCTGGGTCCTTGTTTGGCCCAATCAGATATCGGCTGCGAGCAGGCCGGATGCAAACCGGGTCGTAGTTAGGCCCAACTATATGACGGGCTCTTAACATGCCGAAATTAATATAGGGCTGAAATGTTAAACGGGCCCTTAACAGCCCAAAACTAATATCAGGCCGAATTACTAAGTGGGCCTTTAGCAAGTGGACCCAAAAGCATAGTGTCCAGTTGACGGGCCGAATCTGATATGGGCCATAATTGAGCCCAAAGCCTCTTAAAGGGCCGGACCTGATCTGGGCCATAATTTGGACCAGAACGTGGTAGGCTTTTAACGGGCCGGATCTCATATGGGCAACTATTAGGCCCGGAGCGTGGTAGGCCATTAATGGACCGGATCAAATATGGGTCGGCATTTGGCCCAAAACATGGCAGCCAGTTAATGGGCCGGCCTACTAGGGTCCTCAAAATCTTGTGGGCCTACAGCTGGGCCGGCCCATTAATGTCAGCGAAATCTCGTGGGCCTTTAGCTGGGCCGGCCCATTATGACCCGCAAGAATCTTGTGGGCCTTTACATGGGCCGGCCCATTATGGCACAAAAAAATCTTGTGGGCCTTTACTTGGGCCGGCCCATTATGGCCCGCAAAATCTTGTGGGCCTTTACCTGGGCCAGCCCATTATGGTCCGCAAAATTTCGTGGGCCTTTAGCTGGGCCGGCCCATTATGGTCCGCAAAATCTTGTGGGCCTCTAGTTGGGCCGGCCCATTTAAACTTGTTGGGCCGTGCCACGTGTCGACGTATCATAGGCGCCTTTTGTCCAATGAGTGGATGACATTTGTCCCGACGATGAGCCGACACGTGTTTCCTCTAGCCAATGATGATTTTACACGTGGAAAATCCCCATTGGTCGGGGCTGTGAACGGGTTATCGGATCCAAAACCCGACCCGATAGCTTAACGGCGTTCCGTTACGGTGGATGCCACGTGTCGGTCACCCTTGACGAAAGCACTTCTGTGACGCGCGATTTATCGTCATGGAAGTGGACACTTCCATGATGATAATTTTGGTAATGTCATGGAACACTTCTACGACAGCACGTGTATGACTATCTTGATTCTGTCATAAATTTGTCATGGATGTACATGCATGACAAAAAAGCGACCTATTGTGACAAACACGTATCATCACGGAAATGTATTTTTTTGTAGTGTATCCTATCCTGTCAATTTGACTTGGGAAGAGTTTGATACACTCACCATTATAGTGATTTTTCGCAAAAAAAAGAGCAGCGCAAAAAAAGAATACAAAAAAGAGCGATTTTTTCTAGAGTGGGCTTTTCCTTTGTTTCTGTGTCGCGCCGTGATTTTGTTAGTGTTGTAGGCTCGCGTCTCTAGTACGGTCTAGCCTAGGACCAGCAAAGTACCGTTGTTGAGCATTTATTCAACTTTGCATCTCTGAATTGATTATTGCTGACCCTTTTTGCTACCATATTATAAGCCTTCCCAGCTCCACATACATCTATGTCGTGCGTTTGACTCTCCCTTGTAATTGCTCTATCCAAGCTTTGAGAGTTTTGACTACAACGGTTGCCAATCACCACCAGCCGCTTGGTAAGAACTGGAAATAATTTGAGATTTGCTTGACAGATTTGTGACACTGTCACTTTCTAGTAGTCTGTAGGATCATATTCTTGTGTGTTTCTATTGCTGCTAACCATGACAGGACCACAAGCCGACGAGATTGACTGGGAGAACATGACGAAGAAGGAGCTTCATGATAAATTTCAGCAAATGTTGAGTCAACAGGTGGAGGACGTCATGGCCACCTCCGGAAAGGCACTAGAGATGATTGATGATGTTGTGAAGACAATTGACGCCAAGTTGGATGCCAAGTTCAATGAAGTACTCGCGCGTCTTCCACAACCACCGCCCGCTGCACCCGTGGCACCTCAACAACAACAACAACAACAACAAACAACAACAACAACAACACCTTCCAAATCAAGTGGGACGAGCATTGCGCGTTCCCCTTGAGCCTGGTCAAAATTCTGGTGCTACTGTACCTACTATTGATGCTTCTATACCTCCTGCTGCTACTGCAGAGGTGGAGGACCATTAAGAGGATGAGGTTGATCAAAATCAGAACTACATGCAACCACCAGCACCACCACCACCAGGTCATCCTCATGCATATCATCGCAATGGTAGGGCTGCACCACCACCTGAGGTACGAGATCATGACCATGTTCCTAATCCAAAATTGAATATTCCATCGTTTAAGGGTACATATGTTCCTAATATATATCTTACTTGGGAGTTAGAAACTGAACAACGTTTTACATGTTTACAATATCCTAAGGAGAGACGTGTTCCTGCTGCTGTTTGTGCTTTCACTAGTTTTGCATGTGTTTGGTGGTCTGAACATTGTAGATTATATCCTATTTCAGCTACTTGGGCTGCTTTGAAAACTGCTATGCGTACTCGTTGGGTTCCACCATATTATCAACGTGAATTACTTCAAGAATTGCAGCGTTAACTGGAATGATTCGATGCGGTATTGTTGAGGATAATGAATCTATGCTTGCACGTTTTATGGGTGGATTAAATAAAGAGATTCAGACCATTCTAGAGTATAAGGAGTATAATAATATCACTCGTTTATTGCATCTTGCTTGCAAAGCTGAACGTGAAGTGCAGGATCGACATGCATTGGCGTGAACTAACTTTTCTATGGGTCGACCTTCATCATGGACACCACGTGCATCCTCTACTTCCACATGTTCTACTGCAGCACCACTGACTTCAGCCGCCAATTCCAACCGAGATACAAGAAAACATGCACCACCATCACCATCTGCTAGGAGTACACCTTTCAGTTCCGCACAGAGCTCTTCTACATCCATGGCATCAACAGGGCAAACACATGATACTATTTGTCATCGTTGCAAGGGTGGAGGTCATTATGCGAGAGAATGCCCATCTAAGCGTGTGATGATTGCTACTGAGGATGGTGTGTATGAGTCCGCTAGTGACTATGATGAGGAGACTTTGGCTCTTATTATAAGTGAAGAACACGGTGGAGATGATTCTGATCATGAGACACAATACATGGCTCCTGAAGAGGCTAACAGGTATGAATGTTTATTAGCTCAATGTGTTTTGAGTGTGCAGGTCACACAAGCTGAGCAAAATTAGAGGCATAATTTGTTCCATACAAAGGGAGTTGTGAAGGAAAGTTCTATTCGCGTCATCATAGATGGAGGGAGCTGCAACAACTAAGCTAGGATGGAGATGGTGGAGAAGCTATCCCTCACCACAAGACCACATCCACATCCTTACTACATCCAATCATTCAACAACAGCGGTAAGGTTAAGGTAACACGTATTGTTCGTGTGCATTTTAGTATCTCTACATATGCTCATTATGTTGATTGTGATGTGGTACCTATGCAAGCATGTTCCTTATTACTTGGTAGACCATGGAAATTTGATAAAAATTCTGTACACCATGGTAGAAACAATCAGTATACTCTTGTTCATAAGGATAAAAATATTACTTTGCTTCCTATGACTCCTGATTCCATTTTGAAAGATGATATCAATAGAGCTAATAAAGCAAAACAGGAGAAAAATAAGAGTGAAAATCATATTGTGGCAAAAGAATTTGCGCAACAAATGAAGCCTAATAATAAACCATCTATTGTTGCTTTTGAAATTACATTGAAAAGTGCATGTTTACTTGCCACCAAATCTGATATTGATGATCTAGATTTCAGCAAATCTGTTTGCTAAGCTTTTGTGTGCAAAGAGGCATTATTTTCTTTCGAGGATGTACCTTCCTCTTTTCCTCCTGCTGTCACTAACATTTTGCAGGAGTTGGCTCACGTCTTTCCACAAGACGTGCCACCGGGATTACCACCTATTCGAGGGATTGAGCATCAGATTGACTTAATTCCCAGTGCCCCGCTACCAAACCATGCGCCATACCGTACCAATCTAGAGGAGACGAAGCAGATTATGCCTCAAGTACAGGAGCTACTTGACAAAGGTTATATACGTGAATCTCTTAGTCCTTATGTTGTACCTATTATGCTAGTGCCAATAAAGGATGGTACGTCACATATGTGTGTTGATTGTAGAGGCATTAATAATATTACTATTTGTTATCATCATCCTATTCCTAGGCTAGATGACATGCTTGATGAATTGAGTGGCTCTACAATATTCTCCAAAGTTGATTTGTGTAGTTGATACCATCAAATTCGTATGAAATTGGGAGATGAATGGAAAACATCATTTAAAACTAAGGTTGGATTATATGAGTGGTTAGTCATGCCTTAACTAATGCACCTAGTACTTTCATGAGATTAATGAATGAAGTTTTACGTGCTTTCATTGGACGATTCGTGGTAGTCTATTTTGATGATATACTGATTTATAGCAGATCTTTGGAGGAACATTTGGAACATTTACGTGCTGTTTTTATTGCTCTACGTGATGCACGTTTGTTTGGTAACCTTGGAAAGTGGACCTCTTGCACCGACCGAGTATCTTTTCTTGGCTATGTTGTTACTCCACAGGGAATTGAAGTTGATAAAGCCAAGATTGAATCTATTGAGAGTTGGCCGCAGCCCAAAACTGTCACACAAGTGAGGAGTTTTCTTGGCCTCGCTGGACTCTATAGGCGTTTTGTGAGAGATTTCAGTACCATTTCAGCACCTCTCAATGAGCTTACAAAGAAGGATGTGCCTTTTGTTTGGGGTACCGCACAGGAAGAAGCCTTCACAGTATTGAAAGATAAGTTGCACATGCTCCTTTACTCCAACTTCCTGATTTTAATAAGACTTTTGAGCTTGAATGTGATGCTAGTGGAATTGGATTAGGAGATGTGTTATTACAAGATGGCAAACCTGTTGCATACTTTTCTGAAAAATTGAGTGGGCCTAGTCTGAATTATTCTACTTATGATAAAGAATTATATGCTCTTGTTCGGACTTTAAAAACATGGTAAGATTATTTATGGCCCGAATAATTTTTTATACATTCTGATCATGAATCTTTGAAACATATTAAAAGTAAAGCTAAACTGAATCTTAGACATGCTAAATGGGTTGAATTCATTGAGACTTTCCCTTATGTCATTAAAAACAAGAAGGGTAAAGAAAATGTTGTTGTTGATGCATTGTCTCGTCGCTATACTGCGCTTTCACAACTTGACTTCAAAATATTTGGTTTGGAGACCATCAAAGATGAATATGTGCATGATGCTGATTTTAAAGATGTAATGCAGAGTTGTAAAGAAGGAAGAACATGGAAAAAGTTCATTGTTAATGATGGATTTGTGTTCCGTGCTAACAAGCTATGCATTCCAGCTAGCTCCGTTCGTCTTTTGTTGTTGTAGGAGGCGCATGGAGGAGGATTAATGGGACACTTTGGCGTGAAGAAGACGGAGGACGTAGTGTTTTACGAAAGTTCCTCGGTTTCATGCTAATCGAAAGTGGTTGTTAATAAGACTTGATCAACATTATTAATGGATCATTTCTGAAAGGTATGAAGTTGATGAATTTAGTAAGCACAACCTTCTATTTCCCACTTTTGTCTTTTGTTTTCTTAGTTAAATAAAATAAAATGCCATGCTTTATCTCTTTTCTGAATTTCCCATGCAATAAAAAATGACCCAAAATAAAATTTCTTAGAATGCCCTGAAAATTTAATATGATTTTTTCTGAATATTTCTAAATTTTTGATGCAAATAACATCAGAGGGGGTGCACCAGGTGGGCACAACCCACCTGGGCGCGCCAGGAGCCCCAAGCATGCCTTGGTGGGTTGTGGTCCCCATGTGGCCCCCCTCACTTATCTCTTTAGCCCATGTCAACACCTACCTCCAGAAAAAATCATGAATGCTCTCTCTCTCTCTCTCTCGTGTTCTTTCTCTCAAACCCATGGATTTTGATCTCTTTGTTTGCTGCTCCATTTTCGAAACTGTTTTGGGGGATTGCTAGTTGGTATGTGACTCCTCCATTGGTCCAATTAGTTTTTGCTTTAGCGATTTATATTTTGAATAATTAGCTACTCTTGGTGCTGTTGTAGATGAGCTTGCATGTTGAATTCTTAGAGTTCTAAGTAGTTTGAATGCTATGGCCTCTATGCATCCCTGTGAGTAGTTGCTACCATTCTTGCAAAGTTTAGTTAATAAAATTTTGTGGCCAATTTTTTTTCAGAAATTCTAGGCATATATGATGAACTTCTTTGGAAGGAGTTCTTCGAGGCGGAGGTCCTCTGAGGCATCTTCTAGTAGTGGCTCAACTCGTCGGTCTTATGTTGAAGCAAGTGAAAATTCGATACGGGATGCTGCTACCAAATCATGCTTATGGTCGTGCGACAATTTCATGTTAAGTGCAGGTATTAAAGAAGAATTGAGAAATATGTTCACAATGCCGAGCTCATCCCCTACATTCAAGATAAGTGCAACCAGTACCTCAGTCTCACAAAATCATTTACTAAAGAGTTTAAATTTCATCCTCATGAGTCTAGATTTTCGTTTAAGCTTTATGATCGTTCAATCACTATGCCTCTAGATGCATTCTGCGTTGCATGTAAAATTCCATATTGGGGTTTGATGGACAAAACACGAAGGGCTGAGTATGAGTTATTTTAACTAGTCTTTGCTACGGTGAAAATAGAGGGGTGACACAAGATAGAATAAAAGGCATGCATTTCCCATCGATTCAATACTTTTCACTGTTTAATGGAAAATGCATCATAGGCAAACAGGATTGTATTATACTTTGTGCTCCTGACTTGAGCCTCATATGCACTGCCCTCACTGGTGTTAAATGTTATAACCTTGGAGCGGTTGTTGCACAGATTGCAACACAACATTGGTAGTGGATATTTTTATGGTGGGATTTATGCTTCATGTTTGGCGGAAGAGTTAGGTGTATCACTTGAGCCTAATGACCCCATCCTACCTACTCAGTACTTGGACTTTAATGACATGAAGTAACATAAGTTCCTTAAGGGTGAAATTAATAATTGTACACACAACTTATTGTTCAATAAAGATTCTGTTGTGCATACCTATTTGCCTACACCTACTCTCTTTGATTATCACAGCAACGGAAAGGTATTACGTTCTTGAGAGCGAGCCCCGCGCACACAACGCGGAGGTGGTGGCTGCTCGGCATGCTGAGGAGTCTACACCAAGAGCCTTTGTGAGCTATCACTCTAATTTATACGCAGGCCGCAGAAGGTGGTCACCAAGCTAGGCCAAAAGCCTAAGCTTGGGGGAGTATGTATTTCCACCGACATTACATTCATGATCACACATTTCATTCCAGTTGTCGGTGTCCACACTTTTTCATTGTATTATCCATGCTAGATTTATTTTCTCGCTTTCTTCTTGTGTGTTTGAAAAACTTTGAGAAAATCCAAAAAATATATTTCATGCTTCTTTTCGGTTTTCTCTCTAGTTTAATTAGTTGTAGCATTTAAAAGAAAACCAAAAAAGATTTCTTGATTCTTCTTTTGCTTGTTGGGAGCTCTGCCGTGTAAATAGTTTTTCTCATTTTTGTTTTTCTTCATTAATTTGCCTTCTTCAAGAAAAACTATAAACTCCAAAAATATTTCAGTATGTTTCTCTGAATTACTTTTTATTTTATTGATTCATACCGGGGAGAACACCATGATGAAAATGTTGAGTGGGTCTCATATGCATTTGTACTTATCTAACAAAGAGCCCATATTACCTTGTCTTCTCCTTTTGAATAAATTTGTTTGCAGATTCCAGCTTAGTCCATGGCACTCTTGCACTATTATTATTTTCATATCTTTCGGTCATGCAAGTGAAAGACAATAATGACGATATTTGATGAACTGGCTGTGGCAGAGGGAAACGGGTATGAACTCAACTTGTTCTATTTTTGTAAATATGTTTAACCTAGTATCCATGATTCAGCCTATTATGATTAAACATGTTTGCAATGACCCTTAGAGATTATAGTTCATCATGCCATGCTTAAGTAGCTAGGAGTGGATAATGATTTATCTTGGATGTCAACATTGCGTAAAAATGATTGTAATCTAGTATGATGATATTGTATCCTCCTCTGAATGTTTGACTGGCTTGACTTGGCGCATGTTCATGCATGTAGTTGAATCAAAACTAACATAGCCTCTATGATATTTATGTTCATGGTGTTCATATCCCACTAATGCTAGTATCCAATGTTACTTATGCATAATGCATGTTCATGATCGTTTTCGCTCTCTAGGTGGCCGCTTTTCAACCTATTTGCTAGCATTCACCTGTACTAAGCGGGAATGCTACTTGTGCATCAAAAATCCTGAAACCCAAGTTATTCCAGATGAGTCCACCATATACCTACCTCTATGCGATATTACCCTGCCGTCCTAAGTAAATTTGCATGTGCCACCTCTAAAACCTTCAAATAAATATCCTTTTTTGTGTACCTGGATTGTTCATTGAGTGATAGGAGGTAGTCAGTATCTTCCATGCTAAGCGGGTTATTCTAATGATGAGTGTTTATTCACTCATCCTTGCATGAGAGGGGCGGTAATAGGGATTGTTGTTGGTATGGATGGTACCCGTGGATTCGGATCAGTCGTGGAGTGAGTTTGTTGGTGGAGGGGGAGTAAACCTTTACTTTTATCGCTTGGGAACCGCCATTAATGTGTTTAGCATGGAAGATACCAATAAGAAATGGTCGTGAAATAAACAAGAATGGTGCATTTCTCAAAATTTCATTTACCTCTATTTTAAAAACTTGAGCTCTAGCACCATTGCAAATCACTGCTTCCCTCTGTGAAGGGACTATCTATTTACTTTTATGTTGTGTCATCACCTTCTCAAATAAGTGCCAGATCTGAGAGCACTATTGTCATCCTCATGCATTGTGTATAGCTAATGTTGCGTGCATCATGACTGGATCTTTTCTACCATGAATTACAATGTTTAGTCACCGCTTGAACTTTGGAGGTGCTCTGCATTTATGTTTGCAGTCTCAGAAAGGGATAGCGAGATACCACTATTGTCATATTATATCATGGTTGTTTTGACAAAGTGTTTCCATTCGAGATATCTTATTATTGCTCGCTAGTTGATTATGCCATTGGTATGAGTTAATGTAGTTTTTAAGAGTTATTGTCGATATGGTTAGTCATGATTTTGGCTGAAAACCTAGGTGCTATTTAAGCTTATTTATGTAAACAAGAGCAAAAGAGTTTGTAAAAGTTTTTCTTTTTCACTTTCAGTTTATCAACTGAATTGCTTGACGACAAGCAAAGGTTTAAGGTTGGGGAAGTTGATATGTCTCCGTCGTATCTACTTTTCCTAACACTTTTCCTCTTTTTTTGGACCCTAATTTGCATCATTTGAATGAAACTATCCCGGACTAACGCTGTTTTCAGCAGAACTACCATGGTGCTATTTTTAGTGCAGAAATAAAAGTTCTCCGAATGGCACGAAACTTTTTGGAAATTTTTATGGAATAAAAGAAAAATACTAGAGCCAAGAACCATCAGAGAGGGGCCCTTGGGTGAGCACAACCCACCAAGGCACGCTCCCCTCCTGGCTTGCCCAGGTGCGTTTTGCCCACCTGGTGTCCCCGTAGACCATGATTCCAGCCATATAAAATCCTATTTTGGGAGAAAAAAACCAAGGAGCAAGAATTATCGCATTTCATGAGATGGAACCATCGCTGCCTCCCGTGCTTCATTGGGAGAACAAATCTGGAGTCCGTTTGGGGCTCCGGAGAGGGGTACCTTCGATCTTCGTCATCACCAACCCTTCTCCATCATAGCTCCATGATGCTCCCCACCGGAAGTGAGTAATTCCTTTGTAGGCTCGTTGGTCGGTGAGGAGTTGGATGAGATTCATCATGTAATCGAGTTAGTTTTGTTAGGGCTTGATACTAGTATCCACTATGTTCTGAGATTGATGTTGATATGACTTTTCCATGCTTAATGCTTGTCACTTTGGGCCCGGGTGCCATGATTTCAGATCTGAACTGTTTATGTTATCACCATTATATATATATATGTTCTAGATCCGATCTTGCAAGTTATATTCACCTATTACGTGTTATGATCCTTAAACCCCGGAGTGACAGTAGTCGGGATAATTTCCGGTGATGACTGTAGTTTAAGGAGTTCTTGTATTCACTATGTGCCAATGCTTTGTTCCGGTTCTCTATTATAAGGAGGCCTTATAGTTTCTACATGGACCCCACTGCCACGGGAGGGTAGGACAAAAGATGCCATTCTAGTTCTTCCCATAAGCAGGTATGACTATTTGCGGAATACATGCCTACATTATATTTATTAACTGGAGCTAGTGCCATATCGCCCTATGTTATGACTGTTATATGATGAATATAATCCAACGAATTCACCGATCCAATGCCTATGAATCTCTCTTATATTGTCTTTGCTAAGCTACTACTGCTATCGTTATTGTTACACTTTCTACAAAATCATTGTTATCACTATTACTGCTACTATTGCTGTTGCTACTACTATTAAAACTATCATACTACTATTCTACTGATCACTTTGCTGCAGATAATTAACCTCCAGGTGTGGTTGAATTGACAACTCAACTGCTAATACTTGCAAATATTCTTTGGCTCCCCTTGTGTCGAATCAATAAATTTGGGTTGAATACCGTACCCTCGAAAAATGTTGCGATCCCCTATACTTGTTGGTTATTAGTGATGTCATCAGCCACTAATGGAGCCTCTTCCTCACATCGTCCGCTATCACTCGGCACGACAGGAGACGCTAATTTGGTAGGTGGGCTATTCGTACCTTGCTGAGGCTGCGTGGTCGTGGGTGTGCTCCCGGCCGCCTCCAGAAGAAACAGACTCTTCGGCCACAACAGGACCCAACTCTTGCAATCGCCAAGACGCCGCGGGGTATCGTCGTCATCTCCCCCTGTTGCTACCGGAGGAGCCAAATTGTCAAGGCCCAGTTTGACACTGGTCACGGAAACCTTGAAAACGTCAGGGGGGGTCGGCCGGCTATGGAAGAATTCTTCCTTTGGCTTCACTATCGTCGCCGTCCCCACATCCACCTTTTAGATGTTGATGGTGTGCAGTATCGTGCATGGGGTTACGTCGGCCTGCAAAGACATGTCTATGACGTGAGACATCCGAAAGGCAATGGAACGAGAGATTATACATATATTGAAGAGGTCCAGTGTGACAGGTACCGTGAGGGCGTCGAGCTCAGCCAAAGACGATGCCCCGTCGAGCATGCCAAAGATGGAGGAAGGGCTGCTATGAGCAGGTGCAGGAGTAGGTGATGTAGGGTGGAACCCTAGATGACCGATCTTTCACGAAAGGAGCGGATCCCGCGATGAACACGAAGAACACGAAGGGAAAACAATAGGGGAAATCACAAGGGGGCACAAAGAGGAACACTCAAACCAACAAGTATGATCACACATGTGCTAGATCCTCGAAACACAAAGAGATACAAGATCTGAATCCAACAAAGGACGATACATAGGGTAACTGGTTCTTCTCCATGAGGAGGTCTTATTGTCTTCTCCGTGAGGAGGTCTTGAATCCAAGGTGGATCTTCTCCGTAGAGGGGCCGCGGTCTCTCTCGTGTAGTAGATCTGATATGGATGAGCATAGCTCTGTCTCTCAAATGAGCTATCACAACGCTAACCCTAAAACGTAGGTGGAGGGGGAGTATATATAGTCTAAGGGGCGAAGGGGTACATGGGCCTTGACCCAGATGCACTACACGTAGGTAGGGAAGGCCGGACGTCTGCGCATCGGGCCGGATGTCCGGGCGTTCGCGGAGGGCCGATGTCCAGGCTGGAGGGGCCGGATGTCCGGGCTGGCGGGGTTGGTCTTGTTGCTCTCGGGTTTGGCGGTGTCCGGATTTCCGGGGCCGAGGCCGGATGTCCGGGACTTGGTGAGGCGCCGGATGCCCGGGGCTGGCACCGGATGTCCGACCGCTGATGTTGTTGGTCGTCTGTTGGGGCAGCCCCTGCGCGTCTACTCAGGCGCCGGATATCCGGCCTCTGGCCCAGATGTCCGGCCACTGTAGCTTTAGCAGCTCCATCTTCTTCCGTCGTCGCTTCCAGGCTTCCCTCATGGATGGTGTAGTTGTTCCTTGGCGCTTGCACTCCTCCTCGTCATCTGTGAAGCTCCGAAAATACCTATGCATGCACACAGGTGAAGTGTCAAGTAGTATACCATCCTCGAAGGGGTCAAGTGAGCATGTGTAAGGGAGATGATTCACCTTTGAGTATGTGAAGTAGATGTCACACCTGTCACTCACCGAACGGACTCTTGACATGGTGATGTCCATAGGATGCTCCACATCATCTCCCCTCCCTTGGGGAAGATCCGACCTTGGATCAAAAACCAAATCACCATGGGAAAGAGATGGCTTCGCCGTGTAGCAGTGGACGTTCACCAAGTACTTGTCATATTGAAGCTTGAAATGGGCACTCTCCAATGTTGCACCGTCTTGTGATTCCTTCAAAAGGAGTAAGGACAACAAACACTTGGAAAAACAAATGTGGTTAGTGTTAGTGCAAAACCAAGCATTCGATAGGTGAGTCACCAAACAAGTGTCGTCATCATGCAAAGCATGTGGTGTGACAAAGGATTGTGACATGGCATGTAAGCATATCAATCGAGCACAAGCAAAGAAATCATGGGGACAAGCATGTAAATGTGGGGTAGTGATGTAAATATGTTTGTTAAGATAATAAGCATCTACCTCAAGATCATAGCAAGCATTCACAAATTGCTCAATGAAAGGTCTATGGTAGGCATATGAATCATTAACAACACCAAAGAAGATGAGATGTCTAAACACATGGATCAAGTGCAAGACAATCCAAGCAATACGTGCATAGGGTGTAGTGAAGATATTGTGGCACTCAACACAATAAAAGAGCAATTGTTCATCATGTGTGAGGCAATCAAGGCAAGCATGTAGCAATCAATGGGACATGGCATATTTGAAGTGATGACATTGTTGCAACCAAACATATGAGAGGAGCAAGTAATCAAAGAATTGGATGCAACACAGAAGGCATATATATCATGATACATGGAATGGTGAAAATGACAAGTCAAAGCAAGATCTCTAACAAGTGTGCAATCAAGTGGTCCAAGATGAATAATAAGTCTCATGGTGCAATCAACACAAGTAGTATGATCCGCAATATCCATGCTCATGGTTTGGGGGTTCTCAAAAGAGAAGGATGTCACCTTGAAAGCATGTCCTTATGCGTCCTTCTCAATGCCGAAGTACAAGCAAGTGCGATGTAGAATCGTCGTGGTAGGAAGTGGTTCGCTCTCAAGAGCTCGAATGGTCAACTCACGTGACATGGAAGTTGACACGAGGTCCAAGTTTCCTACACATGCACAGAACAAGGCAAAGAACGTATGTGCATGGTAGATAAACACATCATCCATTATGATGGTTCTCTTCTCTTGCACATAACCATTAGAAGCACAAGTGCATGAATAATATGATGCAATAATGGTTATATTCATGGCACTAGGTATACGATGCAAAGAGGTAAGACAAGCATGCTTCACAAGGAATATTTCAAAATCTCCAAATAGATGTGAGAATGCTATGGGGGCAATCTCATGAGCAAGGCGAAATGCATCGTTGCACTCAATACATGGAAAATCATCTAGCATGAGAGAGGCAACATATGGAGATATATGACAAGAAGCAATAACAATCATGTGCAAAGCTTGTAGATGGTTGTCATCAGCCACATGAAATGAGCAAGTATGAATCATTGGTGATGCAACATAAGTAATCATAGTAATCAAGCCGTGCAAACTAGTGGTGCGAAGATGCAACACACTAGAGTAAATCATGACAATCATGTCATGTGAGCAAATAATAGGCATAGGCAATGCACATGACATATCGCAAGTACAAACACAAAGCAAGACCATAGTATTATCATAGGAATGGGGCACAAAGCAAACATGGCAATAACAAGCAATATCTCCACCAAGCTTGCAAATACACATACAAGTATGAGAATCAATCAGCGTGTGTAATGCAAAGCATGGGTCACGAATGCATGGCAAAGGCATAGTAATGAGCATATCATGCAAAGTGAACATGGCAAGATGGGCATAGAATATGTAATGGACAATAACCCATAGCCAAGTGAGGACCATGTAGAATGGATGCGCGAAGAGAGCGGTGGGAAAGACAATCCATGGGATCCCAAGTCATCATTGCTCTCTAGATCTCGTTTTATTAACTCGTGGGATTGTGAGGTTGACAAGTATTCATGGGTACCTACACAACAGAGACACAGGCCAAAGAAATTGTGTGTGTGGTAAATGTACACATTATCCATCATGATGTGTATGTGCAGATGAGAGTTAGTACAAGATAAGCATCGCTCAAAGAAATTTGATGCATGCTATAAGAACATGTCATCCATCATGAAAGAATAGGTATTGTGTATGACACGATGGGGACACAAATTGAGCGTGCAAGTATAAGACACATCAATAGCATGTTTATTCATGGGTAGCATATTGTGCACACAAGTATTGGGATCATGCAATGAATGGGATGAATCAAAATCTCCTAAAATGTATGAGGAAACTATGGGGGTCTCCTCATGAGCAATAATGGAAACATCATATGGAGAAAATGGACAACGTCCAAAACAATGCATATCCGAAGCTAGGTGTTCATGGCATGGCATATGAGATAAATGATGCAAAAGGAGCATATCAATATCATCACAAGAAAAACAAATGCCAATAACCATGGGCTTGTCATCTATGCCATATGTGCAAATTGGGTTAATTTTAATGGCATATGCATAGTCACTATGAAGAGATTGCAAATATGACATATGATTGATGTCATGCATAGCATATGACAAGTCAAGCGGATTGTCAAACATGATGTGACCTAGAAAATTGTCACAAGAAATCCTATGTAACATGGCATCACAACTAAAAGACTCCACATGGCAATCATCATACTCATCATAAATGGGTAAATTATCACATGGGGAAATCATACTAGCATGAAGCATGTCAATAGGGGGATCAACATCATGCAAGCAATCAATGTCATGAATGTCCACTAGTGGGACTAGAGCATCACCTTCACCTATGTTACCTTTGTCATTCCACTCATGTGGTGTAGGTGAGGTGGGAAAGACCAAATGGTGGTCATCTTCATCTTGATGGAAGCATGTGGGGGTGCATCATATTCCACCATGGCCATCATCTTGTCCAAAGGGAGGACGAAGTCATCGCGAATCGGTGCGTCATCATAGATGGGACCTAGCACCAAATGAGAAGACACAATAGAGGTAGAGGTCAAGTAGTTAGTGTTGAAAGTGGACTCACATGACCTATCAACTCTCTCACTCTCTCTATGTGGTGGTTCACTCACTCCCTCAAGGTAGGTGCACTCAATCTCATGTATGGTGGAGTCACTCATCTCACTCAAGTGGTGGGGGTTGTGGATCTCCTCACATGGGAATTGTGGTAGCACATCATATATCGGGCTAGTGGTGAAGTCACTCTCACTCTCAATATGGTGCAAAAGTCACTCAAGTCATCATACGTCACCATGGTCGAAGGGAAAATCCCATGCTCAACCATCTCATCGCCGTCGCCATGGATGAAGGCCGAAGATGGCAAATCATCACTCTTGCCTCCTAACATGGAAGCATCATCCTTGCTCGTCACCATGTCGCTCGCCTCCAAAGCTTGGTCCTCAAATGGCTCTGTAGTCGAACTTGTCGCTGCACCATCTTGAAAAAGAGTCGAAGTAGACTCGGCATCATCAATGCCACAAAGTGAAGTCGAACTTGGGAGCATCGTCTTGGATCTCGTCGGGCTTGGACATCATGGTGGTTCTATCCTCATGCTCGTTCTCATGGAGCTTGGTCGTCGCGAAGTGAGCTTGGGGTGGAGAAGCTTTGGCCTTCATGAGTTCTTGTTCCGCCTTGAGAGCACCAATGTAGTTGTCGTCGAGGGACTTGTAGTTCTCGTGGAAGATTATCTTGGAGATGTCGTTGTGTAATCCCATCATGAAGAGGAACTTCATCGAAATGGGGTCGTCCACGCCGGCTCGCCGCAAGGCTTTCTTCATCTCCTTAAAGTACTCATCGATGGACTTGGATCCTTGGATGGTGTTCTCCAATTGGCGTTGAAGTTGTTCCGTGTAGGTTGGGGGCACATTTTCATGCCGCAAAGCTCTCTTCGTCTTGGGCCAACTCATGTTGTAGGTCTCTGAAGGTGTGTGAAGCCACCATGGGGACGTGTAGTCGTGGAAGTTCCATGTGGCACACTTCACTTGATCTTTGGGAGGAACGTGATGTAGCTTGAGGTAGTCGTCCATCAAATGCTCCCACTCGAGATACTCCTCGGGTTCTAGAGTCCCATAGAAAGGAATCTCATGGTCGATGTCGAGGTCATAGTAGCTCGTGGAAGTCACAGACTTGAGCTTGGGGAGCTTCTCTTGAAGTGCTTGTGGGCGAAGATGTCGTATGTCCGTAGGCGAAGATGCCTTGAAGTCGCTTGGAGAAGATGCCAAGGGAGATGGTGAAGTCGTTGAGCGGTTGTTGGTGTTGAGCTCTTGACATTCACGTTCTTTTTGGTGATGGTGTCGATGTCGATGTGATCTTGCCAGAGATGGTAGCTTGGAGGCATGTGCTCTTGAGCGTCTTCTCGAAGATGAGGAAGACCGCTTGTAGGACTTGATGAGGGCTTTGATCTCCTCCATTTGAGATTGCATCTTGGCGTTGTTGGAGTTGTTCGTGGCATCGAACTCGTCGTTGTTGTTGTAGGCCGAAGATGAAATGCCTTGACTATCCATCACAAGACTCGAGCAAATGTGAGTGGAGAAAGGAGAAGAACTATACCAAATGTACCTTGACCGATGTTGAAGATGGATCAATGATCACTCAATGATGTAACAAGGAAATAGCACAATTGGTACCAATTCTTGTCGGTTTCTCACACCTACACAAATAAGGCTTATGGTGGAGCTCGGTGAGGATAGTGGCACAAAAATTTAATGCAAAATGTTAGCAAGAGTCAATAATGTTGAAAGAGATTCACAAATTCGCAAGTGAAACAAGTAGACCAATAGCAATGAGTGGCACATGAAAACGCACACACGGATAGATAAATGGGGTCGTGAAACCAAGGAATGAGCTCAAAATGTGGAATCCACGGAAAATGCTCTTGTTGCACAACTCTAGAGAGACGCTAGCACGATTGCTCAATAGGCAGATATGACACTTGTGCACAACCTATAGGAGACCAAAATGCAACGACTTCTACCCAAGTATGCTATGTTTATGATGTTCCGGTGGTATGATCCAATATGACCGGATATGACTATCTTATATGCAATGTGGTATGATGCTATGGCACATGCTTACAAGCTTCTTTGCTCTTTATCTTTTGCTTAAAAGCTTATTCTCTTTTTTTTTATATGGCCACAATGCGAAATGCACAAACCAAGATAGCAATTGGGTATATATGGGAACAATCTTGTGACACAAGGGATGATATGATACCAATATGATATGGTATGTATGCAATGGAAGGTGTAGCTCTATGATCACTAATGTGCACAAGTAACATTGCCGGCAATACTCAAATGGCTAGTCTCGATAGGCAAGTAACGCAAAATGGGCTAGGGGTTAACAATGCAATGGCAAGGGAATATACAATGGAAGGATTCCACGATACCGAGATGATATGGAGGTTACCGTCCGTGTCAATGATGAGTGGCGGTGATCTTAATGGAGATACCAAGATGATGGAGACTCGTCCCTAAGTAGCCGAAACACCTTAGGAAACGGAAAAACCGCGAACTCAAAATCTCAAATGTCAAATGGTGGTAGCGGGATGTGGTGGTGGCGGAAGCTCAATGGAATTGCGGAATGGCAAAGATGCGTTGCGGAGTACGCAATGCAGAAATGGAGGGTAAGATGGTGGACTATACATGGTGTTGCAGTTGGAAGCACGGTCCCTAAGTAGCCGAAACACCTTAGGAGACACAACTCTCAACACAACAAAATTGGGTTAAGTCGGGGTGGCGGAAGTGTATAGTGGTCAAGCCTATGCGGTAATGGCGGTGGTGGTTGATGAAGAAGCAACCGTCCCTAAGTAGTGTCGAAACCTTAGGAAACTCAAATCACTCCTCAAGAAACAACTAATGCGATGGGGAACAAAATTGGTTAGGTTGCGGAAGTCGGTGGTGGTTATGCGGAGGTTGTGGTGGAAGCCCTAGGCAAAGATGCCAAAGTTCCAAAAATTTGATGTTGTCAAATGGTTATGGTAGTATTTTTTGTTGGAAGGGGGATGTCAAGAGCATTTCAACGAGCTAAAGAACGGGAAAATCGGACTCCAGATGAATTAGTTATGGACAAAACAGTGAAACGGGGATGGCTGAGATGTCAGGGGCTAGACATCCGGGCCCGGGGCCGGAAATCCGAGACTTGATGTCCAAAACCGAGCAGATTTGGTGCTCCATGAGCCGGATGTCCGGACGGGGACCCGGATGTCCCGCCCGATGGCCCAGATGTCCGGCCCAACGAATCCAGATCTCGTTTGGGGCGGAAATTGATGATTCCAAGGGCAAAATTTGATGGATTTCGTGGATAGAAAGTGGGGAAACTTGGGGATATGCTAGATCCAGTTGAAACCAAGCAAATCCATGGATCAAATCCAACAAAACTTCATGAAAACTAACAAATCACAAAAAAATTGAGGGCTATTTTTTGGTGGGGATTTTCGAATTTTAGGACGAAATCAACAAAATTGGGCTAGAAAACAAAGAGAGGAGGCTCCGAAATCGTGATCAACCTAGCTCATGATACCAAGATGATGTAGGGTGGAACCCTAGATGGCAGATATTTCACAAAAGGAGCGGATCCCGCGATGAACACGAAGAACACGAGGGGAAAACAATAGGGGAAATCACAAGGGGGCACAAAGAGGAACACTCAAACCAACAAGTATGATAACACATGTGCTAGATCCTCGAAACACAAAGAGATACAAGATTCGAATCCAACAAAGGACGATACATAGGGTAACCGGTTCTTCTCCATGAGGAGGTCTTGAGTCCAAGGTGGATCTTCTCCATAGAGGGGCCGCGGTCTCTCTCGTGGAGTAGATCCGATATGGATGAGCGTAGCTCTATCTCTCAAATGAGCTATCACAGCGCTAACCCTAAAACGTAGGTGGAGGGGGAGTATATATAGTCTACGGGGTGAAGGGGTACTAGGTACATGCGCCTCGGCCCAGATGCACTGCACGCAGGCCGGGAAGGCCGGACGTCCGGGCGTCGGGCCGGATGTCCGGCCTTCGCCGAGGGCCGGATGTCCGGGCTGGCGGGGTTGGTCTTGTTGCTCGCGGGTTCGGCGGTGTCCGGATTTCCGGGGCCAAGGCTGGATGTCCGGGACTTGGCGAGGCGCCGGATGTCCGGGGCTGGCGCCGGATGTCCGGTTGCTGATGTTGTTGGCCATCTGTTGGGGCAACCCCTGCGCGTCTGCCCAGGCGCCGGATGTCCGGCCGCTGTAGCTTCAGTAGGTCCGTCTTCTTCCGTTGTCGCTTCCAGGCTTCCCTCGCAGATGGTGTAGTTGTTCCTTGGCGCTTGCACTCCTCCTCGTCATCCGTGAAGCTCCGACAATACCTATGCATGCACACGGGAGAACTGTCAAGTAGTATACCATCCTCAAAGGGGTAAAGTGAGCACGTGTAAAGGAGATGATTCACCTTTGAGTATGTGAAGTAGATGTCACACGTGTCACTCGCCGAATGGACTCTTGACATGGTGATGTCCATAGGATGATCCGCATCAGTTGGTGCGGGAGCAGGTGCGCTTGCGTGAGCAGGTGTGTCCAATGCTAAACGAGCTGCTCCCGAAGAAGTTGGAAAGGCGAAAGTACGCTGCCTCTTTATCTGGATTTCGCTCGGTCCAACTGAAGGTAGCCGAAATCAAGACATTATACGAAGCGGCCATTTCCTCTCTTGTGGCAGCTACCTCTTCTTTCACTGCCTCAGCTAATTTCTTATCAACCGCAATCTCAACCTTCTTGTCAATGTTTTCCTCGTTTAACCTCCCTGCACACGTCCATATGACGGTCGAGTGTCCACCGCGAGTCCTTTCAATATGTTCAAGGCCCGGTTGAATGGGGTGTCCTACTTGGGCCTCGCCAACGCCTCAGACCATGAGTCGCTTTCGGCCGCAATCATGTGCTGCTCTTTCTGCAAAAGGAACATGGATCGTTTACAAATGTGACTAAACATGCAGTCGAATTGATCAGAAGCTAAAATTAGGGGGAAATTAATAATTACCAGCAGTCTCATGAACTCCTTCGTTACCACATCTGTATCAAAAACCTTGTTGACTCGGCCCCAACGGTACCGGGCCCTGATGACGTCACGCTCCTGCAGGACGGTGAACTCCACCAAGGGGTTTGGGATCCCCAGACTTTCGCGTTCCGCGTCCGCCTTGGCCCATATGGGCCTCTTCCCAGTGTAACCACGACTTCCGAGGTGGTGGCACCCCATGTTCCTCCCTTGAAGCCCCTTCATGTACTCCGACTTTTCTTTGGCACCTTCGGCAACACAAGCCTTCTTGAGTATTTCAAACTGCTCTTCCGTAATTGTCGGATTATCCTTTACAATCTCGGAGTAGGGTTCCTCTTTAACGATGATCTGATGTTTCACCCTTACTTTTCAGGCGCACAACGCGCCGCTAAACATGCCCATGGCATGTTTGTTTATCTTCTTCATTGTATATTTGCTTTAATCCCGGCCGGGGAACAAGAATACCTGGTGTAGCTTCCTTAGGAGGGAGTGCTCCATATTTGGTATCTCCTTTAATTTCTCATCGTTGATGGTGGTGGTTGCCCGTAGGTGCAGCCTATTTGATTGCCGTAGCACGCACACGCTTCCGCAGGCTCTTTTGGCTCAAAATTGCCAGAGTCCACCTCCGTGACCACCAGTCTAGTAGTGTTGAGCTGGTTTTGGCGCCATATCCTCTTCAGTTTCAATTCTATACCGGCTTCACCAGTCTTGGTGCCGGTCTCGGCACCGGTGTCGGTCTCAGCCTCGGATGTGAGAGGTGGGCACTACAGTGACCGTTGCTCCTCGAGAAGGTTTAAATAGGCGTTTGTTGCCTCATATACGTTGCAATCACCAGGACCGTGTCCTTCATCGTTGCTAGCCATGTTAATTAATTCCAGACCTAATAAAATGAATAATGACATAAAAAGGCCTATGTTCTGTAGAAATGTTGATTCATTCCCGTTGCGGCAAATCCAGGGCACTCGATATGTCCTAGTTTGTAGCACAAGTCATGTCAAAATTCATGGAAAAATTTCAGCATGACCTTTCTACAAAGCAGACAAATCGAGCGCTTGAAATTTGCCGCAACGGAAATGAATCAACATTCCGGCAAAACATAGGCCACTCGGAATCATTCCATGCAAACAACAAAAGTCCACTTGGGCACAATCGAACCACTTCAATGTTACATATAACATGACCACTTAAGAACCTGTACATGAGCAACTAATAAAAAAATATGTCCTAACAAAAATTATGAACCCTAAAACTCAATTTCTGTCCTAAATTTCAAATTATGAACCCTAGAACTAGATTCAAATTATGTCCTAAATTTCTGTCATAATAAAAAATCAGTAAAAATTAAGAACCTACTAGACTTGCAGCACTTATAGAAATTTATATTTTTATACTGAATATTTTCTCTAAACTAAACCCTACTACCCTAATTAACATCTATTCAAAAACTAAGTTAGAAGAAAATTCAGTTAACTATGATAGGACAAAATTGAGTTAATTTTAGTGCTCTATAATGATGAAATTAAAAAATTCAGTTAACTAGTAGTTTCATTCATTTAGGTCATTCATTTAACTTCACCTAATTAACCTATTGTACCACTACTACTAGCAGCACTACTAACCTAATTAACCTAGTATAATCCTACTGCCCTAACTAAAAACATCTAATTAACATCTACTAGTACCACTACTGTCCTAACCTAATTAACATCTACTAGTACCACTATGTATACTACTAGCAACACTGCTGCAACATTTTCTTCATTTTGTTCTTTTAAAATAACATCTATGAAAACAAAAACTATAATTAAACCCTACTGCCCTAACTAAATTTTTGCTCTAAACCCTACTGCCCTAGTTAAACCCTACTGCTCTAACTAAATTTTTGCTCTAAACTAAAATTTTGCTCTAACCCAGCCAACCTAGTTTACCTAGCTAGTTAACCTAATGAACCAAATTAACCTAGCTAGTTCACTTAGTTATTTAACCTACCTAGTTAACCTACTTAACCTAGCTAATTCCTAGGGTTCATAACTAAATTCACCTAAGTAAATTAACCTAGAGAGGAGTGGTGGGGGCTTACAGACAGGGTGCTCGGGGGAACGGTTGCAGGGAGGTGCTCGGGGGAGACGGTGACGCGGAGGGCGTCGAGGGTTGCTCCGGTGGCCTCTACGTCGGCTCCGATAACGGTGAGGGAGGCAGGAGTGTCGAGGGAGGCAGGGGCAGCGAGGAGCGAACGAGGGTAGCTCCGCGGGAGTAGAGGGCACACGGCCCTGGTGGCGGCGATGGCGTGTGGCTCCGGTGACGGCGACGAAGGCAGGGGCGGCGAGGGAGCAGGGGCAGCAAGGGAGAACTAGGGGAGACGCGAGAAAGAATGGGGAATTGGGGGAAGAAGGGATACCCACGCATGGGCATGTCAAACTTAGCAGTAGCGCTTTTTCCCAACAAGCACTATAGCTACTTAGCTATAGCGCTTTCTGATGAAACGTGCTACTGCTATAGATAAGTTAGCTATATCGCTTGTTTGTGAAAACGCGCTATAGCTAAAGTAGCTATAGCGCTTTCGTGAAAACACGCTACTGCTATTGCTTTCCTCTTTTCTTTTTCTTTAATTTTCCTTTTATTTTTTTTCTTTCCTTTTTTCTTTTCTTTCCTTTTTTCTTTTCTTTCCTTTTTTCTTTTCTTTTCCTTTTCTTAGTTGGAGCCCTGTCACCTAAAAATGTGCTGCAACTATTTGTTAGCAGTAGTGATGTTCTTAGAAGGGCGCTACTACAATATCATGCCTGGCGGCAACGGTGTAACATTTATAGACGTAGCGCTTTTTATGAGGGACGCGCTACTGCTATTTATTTAGTAGTAGCATGCTTTTTATCCGACGCTACTGTTAGATAACAGTAGTGCTCTGTTTTAACAAGCGCTACTGATAAGTCTCTGTGTATAAACTTTTCCCTAGTAGTGAAGTGGAGGCGTCCGCGTCCTATCGTGCGCCACGAGTGGATCCTGGCCTGCTGGCGATTGGATCCCACGACGCTTTGACCTTTGCTCCTTGGCTTTGCTTCGAAGCCAGCCCGAGTGCGCCTTGGGCCCGGGGGCTACTGTCGGCGTTCTGGGATCGGGGTTACCCAGACTTGCCTGCCTACGGCCCAGAGCGTGGCCCCCTCGACAGCCTGGTACAGCCCAACTACAAGGCCCCCAGGACAAGACCCTCGCGAGGACCCCTGGCCTCGTGAGGCGGACAACGCCAAGACCTCCCGAGGAGCAGCTCCCCGAGCCTGCCTCCAGAGGAGCAGATATTCCTATGCAGGTACCTAGCCTCACGAGGACCCCGATGACGTGAGCCATGATGACCAAGGCCAGGCGGGCGCCAGCGAGTGTAGAGGAGGAAAGTTTCCTCTTTGCTCCTACGGAGGCAAGGACGTACGCGGGTTCCAGAGGAATCCCCCAAATGTTTCCATTCCAGTGCAACAAGACCACGACCACAAGCTCAGCAAGATGGATGTCATCGCCGAGCCCACCTCTGCGTGACGACCAGAAGATTTGCAAGCAAAGACCACCTTTCGTCAGGATAGGATGTACTTCTTGTCCCCTTTTGTCGGATCCAGGGCTTTGCGGACCCAATAAGGTTCAAACTCTGGGGTGTGTGCAAAGATCTTAACCTCTCGAGTCTCAATCTCGTCACCCTACAGCCTAGCCTCGCTGGGTACACGCTCGAGCGGAGAAGAAGATGGACACGTCAGTTTACCCAGGTTCGGGCCACCTTGCGGTGTAAAACCCTACCCTGCTTTGTGGTGGATTGGCCTCACGAGGAGGTCTAAGGATGAACTAGTATAGTGGATGAGCTGCCTCGTGAGGGCTCAGGGAGGGAGAATGAGCCGCCCTCTTCTACGTTGGTCGCTGAACAATATTTATAGTGGCCTTCATTCTCTCGCCCAGAACTTAGGAGAGAAGGGATTCCACAATGGCCAATTTGAAAGGGACAAGAGGTACATCTAATCCTGACAAAATGTGGTCTTCTCCTGCAAAGCTTCAGGTCGTGATGCAGCGCTGAGCTCGGCGGTGACCTCCGTCCTGCCGAGCTCGTGGTCATGGTCTTGTTGCATCAAAATGGAAACCTTTGGGGGATTCCTTGGGAACCCGCGTCTGTCCTTGATCCCTTAGCACCAAAAGGGAAACTGTCTCCTCTGTGCCCACTAGTGCCCACTTGGCCTTGGTCGTCATGCCTTATGTCACCATAGCCTCGTGAGGCTGGGCACTTGCATAGGAATCTCCGCTCCTCGGGAGGCAACCTGGGGAGGCCACTTCCTATGGAGGTCTTGGTGCCGTCCGCCTCATGAGGCCAAGGTCCTCCTGACGGTCTTGTCTTGAAGGTCTTGCAGATGGGACGTACCAGGCTGTCGAGGGAGCCACGCCGTGGGCCGCAGGGAGGCATGTCTGGGTACCCTGGTTCCCAGAACACCGAGATTAGCCCCCAGGCCCAAGGCGCGCTCGACTTGGCTTCCAAGCGAAGCCAAGTGGGAAGGGCGAAGCCTCGCGGGACCCAACCGCCTACGGGCCAGGCTGACGCATGGCGCCCAATGGGACACGGATGCCTTCGCTCCCCCACGTCGCCTCGGCAACCACTCCGAGTTGACAACAGCCTAGTGCATGCAATAGGGCCATCATTACTCGGAACGTGGAAGGGCGCCGGTTATCCTTCCTTCGCCTACAAAAGGGGGAGGGACCAAAGCCCCCTAGCCCATCTTCGTCTTCTAGCCCCCTGTTCCATGCACTTGCAGCAGCATCCATGGCACCAATTAGGAGATTCTCCACCGCCGAGAAAGGGAAGGCTCCGCGGGAAGAACCAGAGCCACTCCCGCCAAAGAGGGGCCGCGGCCGCCCTCGTCGGGCCACCGCAACGCCCATGGCTACCCCTTCTTATCATGAGCGCGCATCGCCGAGTGTTCATGCCGGTCCGATCGTCCGCGCACAAGGCCCTTCCCACGGGGTTGGCCGCGAGTGCCATGGAGGGCGAGGCCACAGAGGGAAGCAGACGACGGTCACCGACCGCCTCACCCGCGGGCCCATGTCGATGGCATAACCCGTCAGTTTCTAGTATGGGTGACAATGCCGCCACACACCTGGATTCGACTCCCGTGCACCTTGGCTGAGGAGGTGGCGGCGCGGGACCCGTTGAGATGTGGCTACAGCACGACGGCTACTGCGGCCATGCCTCGCAGGCAGAAGCTGAAGCCACCTTCTCCGGCGATGTCTTCATGACCCAGGGGTGGGGACGGTCGCCCGTGCCACTGGATCGAAAGGGAGGCACGCCCTTCATTTTAGGTACAACGGGGCATCGATGCTCTTCTTCAAGGTCTTCAGGGAAGATGAAGAACGACTAGAGTGCTGCCCTAGGGGTGACAACAGCGGCGGCAAGGCCTCCAGTGGTGAGCTTGCCCTTGGCCATAGCACCTCCAGCAGTAGCGATGCCTCCTCCGGGTCGAGCTCAAGCGATGAAGACTATGACGAGCCACAGCACCGCCGCGCACAAGTCTAGGAGGAGGATGACGCCGACTGGGCGCCATGATGCTGGCGCCTCCTGAGCTATGGTCCTTGGGAGACCTTTTCTTTTGTTTTGTTTCCCGCATAGAAAACCATGAAGGGACCCACGAGGGCGTGTAAGAACAGTGGCGCTTGTGCATTAATGTTAATATTCCCAGTTTGCAACGTGTTCACCTTTCTCGCTTGGGCACGGGCCCCCTTTTGCCCTTGCAGTAGCTTAGTGCTTTACGCCGACAGGACCCATTCCCAAGGAAAGCTTCGATCGTCGCTGGTATGCCATGCATTATGATGCCATGGTCAAGGCCAGGAGGTGAGCGGCCCGAGGTCCGGTAAGTGCCACGAGGCGCGATGCTCAGGGGGTCCCCTTTGGCGTGTAAGAAGTTCCCGAAATTAAGAGGAAGGTTTCCTTGCCCGAGCGAGGTCGCAAGAAAAAAAAACATCAATGACAAGGCTCACTCTAGTGCGTCTGAGATGACTTAAATTTAGCGAGCTTGCAGCCTGTGGCGGTTCTCTCGTCGCGAGGGCGAGCTTCTTCAGGCTTTTGATCTTGGGCATGCTCCCTGTTCTGTGAGGAATTAAGGTAAACCCCACAATAGGGGCGTTAGGAGACTGATGCCCATCATATTTGGGAAAATGCCACCAGCATTGGGCCACAACCCTCCCCCGGTACCCCTTTGCGAGGCTAGTGACCCCTCTCTCCCCGCTCATCATGGTGCTCTACGTTGTCAGGACCCGGTCCCTCGAGTAGGGCTGAGCCGTCGCTGGTATGCCAGGTCGCGATGCCATGGTCAAGGCCAGGGGGTGAGGGCTCGAGAGCCAGTAGGAACCCCTGAGGCGCGATGCTCAAGGCCCCCCCTTTAACGTGTAAGCGATTTGCGCGAGAGAGAAATGGCTTGCCCTGCAAGGGTGCTTAGGGAAGGTTGTTCCCCTTGGCATGTGGTGTCTGAAGCGACTTCACTTAGCCTTTCATGACCTGGAACGCTGCTTGATCATGGCCTGTCCTTTTGTGGCAGTGAGGTGCCCGCAAGGCCGCCCAAGGTCCTATCTCCGGAGGTTCTTGCATATTTGTTAGTTGCGACATATATGGGGCAGACACGCTTGCTGATCTGCTCGTGATCGTTCCATGAGAAGACGAAGGCACTAAGGACTTGGTGAGGTGATGTAACACCCACGATGCGGCTATATCTCCCACGTGTCGGAGCATGACTTAGAGGCATAACCGCATTGTAGGCATGTCGCAAGAGGGGTAATCTTTACACATCACATGTACTGAAAAAGAAAGGGATGAAGAGTTGGCTTACAATCGCCACTTCACACAATACATAAATATAGCATTACAGCATCTAGAATACAATCACGGTCCGACTACGGAACCAAAATAAAAGAAGACCACCCCTAATGCTAGATCCCCGATTGCCCCGACTGGGCTCCACTACTGATCAACTGGAAACGAAACAACACAACGACCACGATCTTCTTCGAGCTCCTCCTTGAGCTCGGTTGCGTCACCTGCACGGTATCACCGGCACCTGCAACTGGTTTTGGAAGTAATCTGTGAGTCACGGGGACTCAGCAATCTCACACCCTCGCGATCAAGACTATTTAAGCTTATGGGTAGGAAAGGGTAGTGAGGTGGAGCTGCAGCACTAAGCATATATGGTGGCTAACATACGCAAATGAGAGCGAGAAGAGAAGCAAAGCACGGACGTGAACTAGAAGTGACCAAGAAGTGATCCTGAATCTACTTACGTTCAAGCATAACTCCAAAACCGTGTTCACTTCCCGGACTCCGCCGGAAAGAGACCATCACGGCTACACACGTGGTTGATGCATTTTAATTTAGTTAAGTGACAAGTTCTCTACAACCGGACATTAACAAATTCCCATCTGCCCATAACCGGGGGCACGGCTTTCGAAAGTTCAAAACCCTGCAGGGGTGTCCCAACTTAGCCCATCACAAGCTCTCACGGTCAACAAAGGATATTCCTTCTCCCAGGAAGACCCGATCAGACTCGGAATCCCGGTTACAAGACATTTGGACAATGGTAAAACAAGACCAGCAAAGCCGTCCCATGCGCCGACATCCTGATAGGAGCTGCACATATCTCGTTCTCAGGGCAACACCGGATGAGCGCTCCGTACAACTAAAACCAGCCCTCGAGTTTCCCCGAGGTGGCGCTGCAAAGGACTCTAGTTCGGACCAACACTTAGACAAGCACTGGCTCGGGGGGGTTAAAATATAGATGACCCTTGAGTCTGCAGAACCCAAGGGAAGGTGATAGGTTGTTAGTGCAAATATAAAACCAAGGTTGAGCCTTGCTGGAGGAGTTTTATTCAAAACGAACTGTCAAGGGGTTCCCATTATAACCCAACCGCGTAAGGAACGCAAAATCAAGGAACATAACACCGGTATAACGGAAACTAGGGCGGCAAGAGTGGAACAAAACACCAGGCATGAGGCCGAGCCTTCCACCCTTTACCAAGTATGCAGGTGCATTAAAGTAGACAAGATATAATAGTAATGATGTCCCAACAATATCCATGTTACAACATGGAACAAACTTCATCTTCACATGCAACTAATGATGCTATAAGAGGGGCTGAGCAAAGCGGTAACATAGCCAAACAATGGTTTGCTAGGACAAGGTGGGTTAGAGGTTTGACATGGTAATATGGGAGGCATGATATAGCAAGTGGTAGGTATCGCGGCATAGCAATAGAGCGAGCAACTAGCAAGCAAAGATAGAAGTGATTTCAAGGGTATGGTCATCTTGCCAGCAAAGTTCTCTGAGTTGACGAAAACTTGATCCTCGTCAGCGTACTCAATGGGTTCCTCGATCACGTACTCGTCTCCCGGCTCTACCCAAGGCAAGAACACAAGCAAATTAAACCACAATCAACCATGGTGCAATGCGCAAGCAACATGATGCAAAACATGGCATGATATGCGGGATGTGATATGCAATGCACATGCATACTCCGGAAGGAAAAGATCGAACCAGGCCTCAACTTGGCAAACAAAGAGTGCCGCTGGAAAGATGAGTTGATTTCGGTCGAAATCGATATAAAGATCACCGAAATCGGATGCACGGTTTGCAAATGACAAGCAAAACAAGAATGGCACAATTCTGCGATTAACAGCACGATGCCATCTAGAATGCAACAAGAAACTAAGTTACTGCACTCCAACATAGCAACAAAGCACATGGAAATGATCTACTCAAGATGCTTGACAAAAGATGAACACTGAGCTACGGCTAAATCACACAAGGGCAGGTTTAAACAAGCATGGCAAAAGTGGAAAAGATAACAGCATCACATACTTAGTGAAAATAACATGCCAGGAATTAACATCAGGAAGCAATGTTTAGAGCAAGATATCAACATGCTACAGGATCAGATCATAGCAATACAAGTCATGGCATGAATCTACTCAAAGCATATAACAAATATCCCTTACTGACCATAAGCCAAAAAGGATCATAAGATATGATGGCACCCATGTAAACATAACAAGTTTCGTTAACAGATTCAGACTTAGCAGAAAACTGGACATGGCATCAACAGAATTATGAAGGCATGTTTGCGAGCTCGATGCACTCAACACAAGGCAATGCATGACAAACTAAGCATACTCCCAGCAAGAAGACATGATCAAGAAGCTAACCATGGCAAGAAAAATCTCATAGCATGCATGGATCAACTACAACAACCTTGGCAAAATTGATTAACAAGTAAACAATCCGCCAGAAACATTTTATAGCAAAAGCAGAGCAAGATTGAATCATGCTAGGGTACTCCATAAATGCAAACAACGACATGTATGGATAGAGCATAAACATATGTCAAATTCATCCTTACTGAACATACTCAAAAGAGGCACGGATCTCTCTTTAGAAACATGAACACATGGCATAAAAATAACAGCAGAGCAATGACTTAGTGAAATTCTAAGTCCCTGAAATCAGCAATATCACGAGAGCTACTTTGCATGCTTGTGCTAGTCACCACATTGATCACAAAAATACATGGCATACACCCCTATAAAAATGGCATGGCATAGCCCAAAACACATGTAGGGCTCAAGTTCATATGCAGCACACGATAATCATGGCAAAAATGACAAATGCTCATAATCTGATAAGAGTCAGGAACTAACAGTTTATAGCACTCTTCCAACAGTCATTAGGGAATCAAGATGGACTCAAACAAGCATGGTGCAATGGAACAAAATGAAGAGGACATCATGATGAACATTTCGATATATCATGCATGCAAAACGGAGTTACGGATGAGGAGATATGGCATGATGAACATGGCTATAAAATAATCACAGGAAAAGACTTAGTGGAAATTCAACCTCTCAAGAAAGTCAACGGGACGGAGGGATTCGGGACGAAGAGATCCAGGACGCGGGGGCGCGTTTGGTTCGTCGGACCGGTGGATCTCATCCAACCGGCCGGATCCGGCGATGGGGCGGCGACCGGCGATGGAGGAGGCGGCGCGGGAGCTCGCCGGCAATGGCGAGGTCGCCGGAGCTCGGCAGCTTGGGGTAGGGCGGCGCGGTGCCGTGGCGCTGCGGGCACGGAGGGCGAGGCGGCGCTGTGAACGAGGCGGCAGGGTGCGGTGGCCGGCGGCAGCGAGGCACGGTGGCGCGGCGAGGAGGCGACGTTGCGGCGGCGGCGGGCGCGCAGGAGTCGGGCGGCGCAGCGGGATCGGCGGCGCGGGATCCGTGCCCGCGCGGGCCGGATCTGGGCCAAGCGGGCCCACGGCGGTGGAGGAGAGAGAGGGAGGCACGTGGCCGGCTCTGATTGGCTGCGCGCGGCGGGGATGATGATGTGGCGCAACGCGATAGGACGGAGTGAGGTGACCGGCGGCGATGGACATGTCCGGCGCGGCGCGGACGCGTCCGGCGGTGCGAGGAGGAAGAAGGTTAGGGTTTCATCTACGCGAAATTTCGGGGAGGCACACATATATATAGGTAGAGGGAGCTAGGAGAGTCCAAATGTGGTGCGGTTTTCGGCCACGCGATCATGATCGAACGACCGAGAGGATGGAGGGGGTTTGGATGGGTTTTGGGCCACTTTGGAGGGGTGTTGGGCTGCAACAAACACGAGGCCTTTACGGTTCCCCGGTTAACCGTTGGAGTATCAAACGGACTCCAAATGGCACGAAACTTGACAGGCGGTCTACCGGTGGTGTACCAAGGCCGCTTGGCAAATCTCGGTCCAATCCGAGAAAGTTTAACACCCGCACACGAAAAGAGGCAAAAGGGAGCACCGGAGGACGTAGGAGTGTCGGATTGCAAAACGGACAACGGGGAAAATGCTCGGATACATGAGATGAACATGTATGCAAATGAGATGCACATGATGACATGATATGAAATGCATGACACGTAAACAAATGACAGGGCAAACAACGAATAACTGGAAGACACCTGGTGCAACGGTCTCGGGGCGTTACAACACTCCACCACTACGAGAGGATCTCGCCCCGAGATCTAGGATGGCACCGGAGGGAAAACGGAAGAGAAAGAGAAGAGGTAAAACTAAGTTGCTTCTTTGAAAAACAAGTGAAACCAAAGGACCTTGAGATGTTGAACAAATTGAAAGAAAGAATGCAACGGAGATGAACGAAGTTGAAAGCACTCCGTTAGGAAAGAGGAACAAGGAAGAACAAATTCGGGCAGCACTCCAGTTGAAAAGTGATGCAAGACTTGATAACGCGAAAATAACTCGAGCAGAGGACACAACACTTCGGTTAAATGGATAATGATGAGGACATCAATACCATTGTTACACCCACAGCCCCTGCTACTATACATACTGGACCAACTACTAGAGCTCGCACACGCCAATTGAATTATCAGGTACTTTCGTTTCTTGGTAACGATTCTAATGTTCATGAGAATATGATGCTGCATAAATTGGATACATTTGTTTTGCTTACAAATGAAGGGCCTAGCTTGGACAAGAAAGATGAACCTTGGAGCAAGTTCAAGCATGGAGATGATGGCATGCGCAAGGGGAACAAGAATGGAGTTACAAGTGATGATTCCAGGACTCTGAAGCCACCATAATGAGTGCATGAAGCATGGGACGAAATATACAAGATGCCACTTCATAAATTTCGTCCAGAGGCTATTCTAGGTGCTGTGTCACCTTATTATTGGGCCAGGCCCATGTATTTTCGAAGTACTTAAGTATAGGCTGTTTTTAGAGTCCGGATGTGTGGGGAAACAAGAGTTAGGGTTGGTTTCGGACCCCCTCCACCGAGGGCCACGAAATTCCCCCTCTCTCCTCCATATATACAGCCCTTAGGGCATCGTTTAAACTTTGTGTTTTGTCTAGATTAAAAGTTCACGATAGCTGCAACTTCGCATACTTCGTTTGTGTCCAATGACCAGACCAAGACGTGACAGAACCCCACCTTGATCAATAAAGCTTTCATCTTATATTCGCAATATCCAGATTGCAATCTCAGTTTCTTGCTTGTTCTTCGTTTGCTCGCAGGAAACAGACCCTCGTGGTCAGGTTGATCGTGCTCCGGCATGGTCAATAACCCCTCGGAAGTTGGTTTAGCGGTTGCTAAGGCGCGACGTCTCGCACGTTCGTAGTCGGATCGTCAAGGTCGACTCCCACAGAAACGATAACCACCATCTCATCGAAACATCGGGACACCTTTGACTCTATTAAGTGGTATCAGATTTCCAGGTTGCTCGGTGAGATTTTACAGTTTTTCGTAGTTTAGATCGAGTTTGTTCTTCATACCTACAGTCCACGAAAAAGCCAAAAAATAGGGTTAGTTCATCATATTAGAACCAATCTGAGCCTTTGCATAGTATTTTAAGTATTTTGCTTTGTTGAATTTGCGGTTGCATCGTCGTGTCTAGTTGCTGGTCTTAGAGTCTAGTCTTTTAGAGTTTCGAGTTCTGGTCATAAGTTGTCACATCACCGCCGCACCATCATCATCGCCCCTGCCATCTACCAGCACCGCTTATCTGCCACCAATCCGTCTCCATATACCATCACCAATCCGTCTCCATATACCATCACCAATCCGTATCCATATACCACCACCAATCCGTATCCATATACCACCACCGCTGCCATATCCTACCATCATATATCCACCACCAATCCGAGTTCCTTTCATATTAGATTTGTTTTCGAGGTCCGTCTACTTTCCGATTCGTGTTTCCTTGCCTGAGTAGGTTTCGGAAAAAAAAGAGTCTGGAGACCCCCGGGCAGTTTTTAGGCCAAAATTTTCACAGGTAAATTTTTTCCCTATCCTATTTTTAGGCTATTCTGAGTCTTTTGAGCCACGTGCCATCATAGTGATTTTTTGGCGCACTTTTTCGTCGTCGCTGCCCTAATTTCGGGAAAAAAAGTCAAAAAAAATTTCCGTGCCCATCCTGTCAGTTTGACGAGGGAAGAGTTTTGAGACACTCGCCATTATAGTGATTTTTTGCAAAAAAAGAGGAGCGCCAAAAAAAGAGCGAAAAAAAGTTCAAGAGTGTGCTTTTTCCCTTGTTTACGTGCAGCGCCGTGATTTTTGTTAGTGTTCTAGGCTCGCGTCTCTAGCACGGTCTAGCCTAGGACCATCACAGTACCGTCGCTGAGCGTTTATTCAACTTTGCATCTCTGAATTGATTATTGCTGACCCTTTTTGCTACCATATTATAAGCCTTCCTAGCTCCACATATATCTACATCGTGCGTTTGACTCTTCCTGGTAATCGCTGTATCCAAGATTTGAGAGTTTTGACTACGATGGTTGCCGATCACCGCCTGCTGCTAGGTAAGAACTGGTAAGAATTTGAGATTTGCTTGATGGATTTGTGACACTCCACCACCGCCATTTTCTAGTAGTCTGTAGGATCATATTCTTGTGTGTTTCTATTGCTGCTAACCATGGCAGGATCACAACCTGACGCGATTGACTGGGAGAGCATGACAAACAAAGAGTTACATGATAAGTTTCAGCAAATGATGAGTGGACAGGTGGAAGATGTGCTCAACAGATTTGAAGAGGCCATGGAGAAGATAGATGGCATTGAGAAGGCGTTCGAAACAAAGCTCGATAACAAGTTTAATGAATTGCTCGCGCGTCTTCCACCGCCTGCTGCACCTGTCGCACCTCTACAACAACAACAACATCGTCTTCCAAATCAAGTGGGACGAGCACAAACGCGTTCCCATTGAGGCTGGTCAAACCTCTGGTGCTGCTGTACCTACTGTTAGTGCTTCTGTCGCTCCTGCTGCTACTGCAGAGGTGGAGGACCATTACGAGGATGAGGTTGATCAAAATCAGAACTACGTGCAACCACCAGCACCACCACCACCAGGTCGTCCTCATGCATATCATCGCAACGGTAGGGATGCACCACCACCTGAGGTACATGACCATCTTCCTACACTAAAATTGAATATTCCACAATATTAGGGTAGATATGTTCCTGATATATATCTTATTTGGGAGTTAGAAACTGAAAAACGATTTACATGTTTACAATATCCTGAGGAGAGACGTGTTCCTGCTGCTGTTTGTGCTTTCACTAGCTTTGCATGTGTTTGGTGGTCTGAACATTGTAGATTATATCCTATTCCAGCTACTTGGGCTGCATTGAAAACTTCTATGCATACTCGTTGGGTTCCACCATATTATCAACGTGAATTACTTCAAAAATTGCAGCGCTTAAGACAAGGAAAAAATTCTGTAGAAGAATATTATCAGGAATTACAAACTGGCATGATTAGATGTGGTATTGTTGAGGAGAATGAAGCTATGCTTGCACATTTTATGGGTGGATTAAATAGAGAGATTCAGACCATTCTAGAGTATAAGGAGTATACAAATATCACTCGTTTATTCCATCTTGCTTGTAAAGCTGAACGTGAAGTACAGGATCGACAGGCATTGGCGCGAACTAACTTTTCTGCAGGTCGATCTTCATCATGGACACCACGTGCATCCTCTACTTCCACTCCACCAGCACCTCCATCAGGTGCCACCTCCAGCCGTGATTTAAGAAAGCAGGCAGAACCACCACTATCTGCCAAGAGCACACCAGTCGGGCCTGCGCAGAGCTCTTCTTCTTCCCTGGCATCAACAGGGCACATAAGTGATATTATTTGTCGTCGTTGTAAGGGAAGAGGACATTTTGCGAGAGAATGCCAATCTCAGCGTGTGATGATTGCTATTGAGGATGGTGGGTATGATTCCGCTAGTGACTATGATGAGGAGACTTTGGCTCTTATTACACATGAAGAACACGGTGGAGATGATTCTGATCATGAGACGCAATACATGGCTGCTGAAGATGCTGACAGGTATGAATGTTTAGTTGCTCAACGTGTTTTGAGTGTGCAGGTTATACAAGCTGAGCAAAATCAAAGGCATAATTTGTTCCATACAAAGGGAGTTGTGAAGGAACGTTCTGTTCGCGTCATCATAGATGGAGGGAGCTGCAATAACTTGGCTAGCATGGAGATGGTGGAGAAGCTATCTCTCACCACAAGATCACATCCACATCCTTACTACATCCAATGGTTCAACAATAGTGGCAAGGTTAAGGTAACACGTACTGTTCATGTGCATTTTAGTATCTCTACATATGCTGATTATGTTGATTGTGATGTGGTACCTATGCAAGCATGTTCTTTATTACTTGGTAGACCATGGCAATTTGAAAAAAATTCTGTACACCATGGTAGAAACAATCAGTATACTCTTGTTCATAAGGATAAAAATATTACTTTGCTTCCTATGACTCCTGATTCCATTTTGAAAGATGATATTAATAGAGCTAATAAAGCAAAACAGGAGAAAAATAAAAGTGAAAATCAGATTGTGGCAAAAGAATTTGAGCAACAAATGGAGCCTAATAATAAACCATCTAGTGTTGCTTCTGAAATTAAATTCAGAAGTGCATGTTTACTTGCCACCAAATCTGATATTGATGATTTAGATTTTAGCAAATCTGTTTGCTATGCTTTTGTGTGCAAAGAGGCATTATTTTCATTCGAGGATGTGCCTTTCTCTTTGCCTCCTGCTGTCACTAACATTTTGCAGGAGTTCACTGACGTCTTTCCACAAGACATGCCACGAGGAATACCACCTATTCGAGGGATTGAGCATCAAATTGACTTAATTCCCAGTGCATCATTACCCAACCATGCACCATACCGTACCAATCCAGAGGAAACGAAGGAGATTATGCGTCAAGTACAAGAATTGCTCGACAAAGGTTATATACGCGAATCCCTTAGTCCTTGTGCTGTTCCTATCATTTTAGTGCCGAAAAAGGATGGTACGTCGCGTATGTGCGTTGATTGTAGAGGCATTAATAATATTACTATTCGTTATCGTCATCCTATTCCTAGGCTAGATGATATGCTTGATGAATTGAGTGGCTCTACAATATTCTCCAAAGTTGATTTGCATAGTGGATACCATCAAATTCATATGAAATTAGGAGATGAATGGAAAACAACATTTAAAACTAAGTTTGGATTATATGAGTGGTTAGTCAGGCCTTTTGGGTTAACTAATGCACCTAGTACTTTCATGAGGTTAATGAACGAAGTTTTACGTGCTTTCATTGGACGATTTGTGGTAGTCTATTTTGATGATATACTGATTTATAGTAAATCTTTGGAGGAACATTTGGAACATTTACGTGTTGTTTTTATTGCTCTACGTGATGCACGTTTGTTTGGTAACCTTGGAAAGTGCACCTTTTGCACCGACCGAGTATCTTTTCTTCTCTATGTTGTTACTCCACAGGGAATTGAAGTTGATAAAGCCAAGATTGAAGCTATTGAGAGTTGGCCGCAGCCCAAAACGGTCACACAAGTGAGGAGTTTCCTTGACCTCGCTGGTTTCTATAGGCGTTTTGTGAGAGATTTCAGCACCATTGCTGCACCTCTCAACGAGCTTACAAAGAAGGATGTGCCTTTTGTTTGGGGTACCGCACAGGAAGAAGCCTTCATGGTATTGAAAGATAAGTTGACACATGCTCCTTTACTCTAACTTCCTGATTTTAATAAGACTTTTGAGCTTGAATGTGATGCTAGTGGAATTGGATTAGGAGGTGTGTTATTACAAGATGGCAAACCTGTTGCATACTTTTCTGAAAAATTGAGTGGGCCTAGTCTGAACTATTCTACTTATGATAAAGAATTATATGCTCTTGTTCGGACCTTAGAAACATGGCAACATTATTTATGGCCCAAGGAATTTGTTATACATTCTGATCATGAATCTTTGAAGAACATTAAAAGTCAAGCAAAACTGAACCGTAGACATGCTAAATGGGTTGACTTCATTGAGACTTTCCCTTATGTCATTAAACACAAGAAGGGTAAAGAAAATGTTATTGCTGATGCATTGTCTCGTCGTTATACTATGCTTTCACAACTTGACTTTAAAATATTTGGTTTAGAGACCATCAAAGATCAATATGTGCATGATGCTGAATTTAAAGATGTACTGCAGAATTGTAAGGAAGGGAGAACTTGAAACAAGTTTGTTCTTAACGATGGATTTGTGTTTCGTGCTAACAAGCTATGCATTCCAGCTAGCTCCGTTCGTCTTTTGTTGTTGCAGGTGGCGCATGGAGGAGGATTAATGGGACACTTTGGCGTCAAGAAGACGGAGGATATACTTGCTACACATTTCTTTTGGCCAAAGATGAGACGGGATGTTGAGCGTTTTGTTGCTCGCTGCACTACATGTCAAAAAGCTAAGTCACGACTCAATCCTCATGGTTTATATATGCCTTTGCCTGTACCTAGTGTTCCTTGGGAGGATATATCTATGGACTTTGTTTTAGGTTTACCTCGAACAAAGAAGGGGAGGGATAACATATTTGTTGTCGTGGATAGGTTCTCGGAAATGGCACACTTTATACCATGTCATAAAAGCGATGATGTTGTTAATGTTGCTGATTTGTTCTTTCGTGAAATTATTCGCTTTCATGGTGTGCCAAATACTATTGTTTCAGATCGTGATACTAAATTTCTTAGCCACTTTTGGAGATGTTTATGGCCTAAGTTGGGGAGTAAACTGCTTTTTAGTACTACTTGTCACCCCTAAACTGATGGACAAACTGAAGTAGTCAATAGAACATTGTCTACTATGCTTAGGGCTGTTTTGAAGAATAATAAGAAAATGTGGGAAGAATGCTTGCCTCATATTGAATTTGCTTATAATCGTTCATTGCATTCTACTACTAAGATGTGCCCTTTTCAAATTGTGTATGGTTTCCTACCTCATGCACCTATTGATTTGTTGTCTCTTCCATCTTCGGAGAAGGTTAATTTTGATGCTAAAGAACGTGCTGAATTGATTTTAAAAATGCATGTGTTAACTAAGGAAAACATTGAGCGTATGAATGCTAAACATAAACTTGCTGGAGATAAGGGTAGAAAACATGTTGTGTTTGCACCTGGAGATCTTGTTTGGTTACATTTGCGTAAGGTTAGATTTCCTAATTTGCTCAAATCAAAACTAATGCCACGTGCTGATGGTCCTTTTAAGGTGTTAGAGAAAATAAATGATAATGCATATATACTTGAGCTGCCTGCAGATTTTGGGGTTAGTCCCACTTTTAACGTTGCAGATTTGAAGCCTTATTTGGGTGAGGACGATGAACTTTCGTCGAGGACGACTTCATTTCAAGAAGGGGAGGATGATGAGGACATCAATACCATTATTACACCCACAGCCCCTGCTGCTATACATACTGGACCAATTACTAGAGCTCGCGCACGCCAATTGAATTATCAGGAACTTTCGTTTCTTGGTAACGATTCTAACGTTCATGAGAATATGATGCTGCCTAAATTGGATACATTTGTTTTGCTTACAAATGAAGGGCCTAGATTGGACAAGAAAGATGTACCTTGGAGCAAGTTCAAGCATGGAGATGATGGCATGTGCAAGGGGAACAAGAACGAGTTACAAGTGATGATTCCAGGACTCTGAAGCCACCATAATGAGTGCATGAAGCATGGGACGAAATATACAAGATGCCACTTCATAAATTTCTTCCAGAGGCTATTCTAGGTGCCGCGTCACCTTATTATTGGGCCAGGCCCATGTATTTTCGAAGTACTTAAGTATAGGCTGTTTTTAGAGTCCGTATGTGTGGGGAAACAAGAGTTAGGGTTGGTTTCGGACCCCTCCACCGAGGGCCACGAAATTCCCCCTCTCTCCTCCACATATACAGCCCTTAGGGCATCGTTTAGACTTTGGGTTTTGTTTAGATTAAAAGTTCGCCATACATGCAACTTCGCGTACTTCGTTTGTGTCCAACGACTAGACCAAGACGTCACAGAACCCCACCTTGATCAATAAAGCTTTCATCTTATATTCGCAATATCCAGATTGCAATCTCAGTTTCTTGCTTGTTCTTTGTTTGCTCGCAGGAAACAGACCCTCGTGGTCAGGTTGATCGTGCTCCGGCATGGTCAATAACCCCTCGGAAGTTGGTTTAGCGATTGCTAAGGCGCGATGTCTCGCACGTTCGTAGTCGGATCGTCAAGGTCGACTCCCACAGAAACGATAGCCACCATCTCATCGAAACATCGGGACACCTTTGCCTCTATTACATAAGCATGAAAAGAACACGATCCTGACAAAACAAGAAGATGGGTTGAAGAGAGCAACATCACAATGCCTCCAAAAGAAATGAGAGGATGGAATGGAATGAACGGAGGAGAAAACAATATATTCTACCTCGGATGAGCTTGAAAAACATCTTTAGGAGAAGGGTCGAATGGGGTTGTTGGAACACCAACAACGAAAAGAACACGGTTGTAGTGGGCTTATGGAGCACCTCTCAAAACTATGAGGTGAAATTCCGCCACTAACGGAAACAATAGATATGATTGAGAGATAGAAAAGATTAGAAAGCTTCTTCGACCGAGGTGATAAGAAAAACTTGGATCATAGGTAATCACCACAAGGAGCAACATTCCCAATGGAAGGCTTTAGGTGAAATCTATACCAAGATAACTCCAAGGAAGAAAATGATGTGTTTAAATACCTCATTCTTAACAACTGTGAATCATGAAACACAAAGGGAAATTGTCAAGAATGGCATAACACCACCTCAAAAGATAAGGTAGAAAGAATTGCACTTCGAAATGCAATACGAAGCATGCTTGAGCTCCTCTGAAAAGAATCTCAATGAACACTTAAAGAAGGAATTAAATCCTTGATGAACCATCATGTAGAGCCTCCATGAAGAACTCCGGTAATGAAAGAATGATCAAACGAAAGGAAAGAGAAGTTGAAAACACAAGGTGAAGCCTTGCAATGATTTAGATGGAGCTCGCGACGATGTAACCGAGAAAACTTGGAACTCCGGAAAAGAAAGATGAGCAATTGAAACCAAGAATTTTCGATGAACCTCCAGAATAAAGAATTAATCACTTGGGTGAAGCAAGAATAAGAATTACATTATGCTTATCCTTCATCAATTTAATTGATGAGAAGCAACATATTGCATACAACTTAATCTCGTAGAAAGGATTAACATAGATATGGCGCAAACTTGAGAAGGACTTCAACAAACCGCCGGTATGATTGGAAAGAACAAATGAATTGATAAGATAACAAAGGAAGAGAGATCTTGAATGAACCGCCATAAGAACTGAAAATGAATGAATAAAAGATGAATAAACACCAGAAAGGATTAACAAATAAATGAAGATGCTTGAGAGAATTTAGATACATGAGCATGAAGAGTTGACGAGCTGATTAGAGAACACTTGAACGATGCACCGGTAAGATTTGGAGAACGAGAGCTGAAAGCTGAATATGAATAATCCCGAAATGATGGCCTTTGGAGAATCAAACTGAAATACTCTTGAAATGCTCCGGATGGGTGAAAATAATTCTCACAATCGAATAATCATGAGAGGATGACAACAAGCTAGAATCACGAATCTTGAAGAGGATGGAGCAAGATTGAGAGAAAAATCTTCTTCGGTCTTCAAATGCAGAGAATGATGATGAGAAACACCACCATGAATTGTTGAGGTACTCCGGGAGAATCAAAAGCGAAAAGGTTGAGCTAACGATGAAAGAATTTGAAAGATCTTGGAGGAAGACATATGGCTGAAGATAATTCCTTCTTACGTCAAACTTGGAGAAGAATTTAAGAGTAACTCCGGGAAAATTAGAAGAGTCAGGTAAGATCCTGGAAAAAGACATGTGGGTTAGGGCCCACTCAAAAGAAACACCTTTGAAATGATTTTGAAAAGAGATCACACCGGTTGAATTAAATGGCTTGAATGAGAGAACATCCTCGCAATAGCTTGAACGGATTGAGAATGGAAACGAATCTTCGAGATAACTTGAGGACTCCGGAACAATTGAATAGAAAGCGGGGAATGATTATGAGGTGCACCGGTATGGGAAAATATTTGAAACGAGGAAAAGGGATATGATCAACAAAGCTTGAATTGAATCCACCGGAAAAGACAAGAATGACGAATGATGAACTTTAAACTTCCTTAGTATCTTCGTGAGAATCAACGGATAAGAACACTGATGGAAAAGAATGGAGAGACTTCTCATCAGTAACATGCTAGTTGATTAAGAAATCCAAATCCTTGAAGGAAAAGGGTGGGAGGGCGGAAAAAACAAAGGCAACTTGGGACGGATGAAACAAACAACATTGAGAGGACTTGAGTTGATCTTGCGGATGTTGAAAAAGATCAGATCCACTTGAAGAGAGACACACCGGTTGAGAAGAAATTGAGATGGCAAACTCGAAGATCAAGAAGGATTAGTATTCACATAGAAATATGAGAACACCGGTTCGGAAAGGTATGGAATCAACACTTGACTTCAAAGCAACTCTAATACCACAACTGAAAAACAAAACAAAGGGTTGGATTGCAAAATAAGCTGGAACAAACATATGATAGAGATTTCGTCCGAAGTTTTCATGGTGGGGCCCACACGGGCTCGATCGTACAGCACCATCATGTACAAGGCAGTGCACATGACATACGAAGCGTCCCCGAGTCAGCATAGCCAAGGACTCTTTAAGACACAACGAGACCACTATAAAACCAACCGTGGATAGGCGGACCACTAGACGTCGAACCCCAATCTCATATCATGCATCTGTCGGAAAGATATCCTAGGAGCTACTTGAATTCCCACTTATAAACTCCTGAAACTTTTTGGTTATGCAATCAGGTGTTAGGAATACAGGGGAAGCATAATATCTCACCCAAAACTAGCAAATCCTACATCCAGCTGTATCCATCCTTCAACACATAACCAAGGAACCTTCGGAAATCATTTACCTCAACCTTCGAAAAGCATCCGTTATACGAGTTATGGCAATACTCCCGAACTCCCGCCCTAGTACTAGGTGGCATCGAGGTTATCTCACCAACAACTTCATAAAAGAGATTTTTGATGTCGGCGAAACTCAGGTATGCCAGAACTGCAACGATAAAATTGGGACGACAACACCTCGGAGCTCAACTCCCTGGGACACTGCCACAACCCCTAAATATCAGGAGGCACCAAGAACAATGTTCTCGTCACAAAACCATCGGAACGATTCCAAGATACCCGCGTGATCCTAAAAAAAATTCGTGAAATTTGAGAAGAGAAAAGTCAAAACTCTACGTCAGGAGGCCTCATCAGAGCAACGAGGGGACTGAGGAGTAAAAACAATCCTACTCTCTGATATATATAATCCTATAAGACTCAATTTTTTTTTCTAGACTCAACAACACCAGCGAATCGATCAAGCATGGGGCTCCTAAGTCGGGGAAGGCTCTGATTACCAACTTGTAACACCCACGATGCGGCTATATCTCCCACGTGTCGGAGCATGACTTAGAGGCATAACCGCATTGTAGGCATGTCGCAAGAGGGGTACTCTTTACACATCCCATGTACTGAATAAGAAAGGGATAAAGAGTTGGCTTACAATCGCCACTTCACACAATACATAAATATAGCATTACAACATCCAGAATACAATCACGGTCCGACTACGGAACCAAAATTAAAAGAAGACCACCCTAATGCTAGATCCCCGATCGCCCCGACTGGGCTCCACTACTGATCAACTGGAAACGAAACAACACAACGACCACGATCTTCTTCGAGCTCCTCCTTGAGCTCGGTTGCGTCACCTGCACGGTATCATCGGCACCTGCAACTGGTTTTGGAGGTAATCTGTGAGTCACGGGGACTCAGCAATCTCACACCCTCGTGATCAAGACTATTTAAGCTTATGGGTAGGAAAGGGTAGTGAGGTGGAGCTGCAGCACTAAGCATATATGGTGGCTAACATACGCAAATGAGATCGAGAAGAGAAGAAAAGCACGGACGTGAACTAGAAGTGACCAAGAAGTGATCCTGAATCTACTTACGTTCAAGCATAACTCCAAAACCGTGTTCACTTCCCGGACTCCGTCGAAAAGAGACCATCACGGCTACACACGCGGTTGATGCATTTTAATTAAGTTAAGTGACAAGTTCTCTACAACCGGACATTAACAAATTCCCATCTGCCCATAACCGCGGGCAAGACTTCCGAAAGTTCAAAACCCTACAGGAGTGTCCCAACTTAGCCCATCACAAGCTCTCACGGTCAACGAAGGATATTCCATCTCCCAGGAAGACCCGATCAGACTCGGAATCCCGGTTACAAGACATTTCGACAATGCCTCCCATTGCGCCGACACCCTGATAGGAGCTGCACATATCTCGTTCTCAGGGCAACACCGGATGAGCGCTCCGTACAACTAAAACTAGCCCTCGAGTTTCCCCGAGGTGGCGCTGCAAAGGACTCTAGTTCGGACCAACACTTAGACAAGCACTGGCCCGGGGGGGTTAAAATAAAGATGACCCTTGAGTCTACAGAACCAAAGGGAAGGTGATAGGTTGTTAGTGCAAATGTAAAACCAAGGTTGGGACTTGCTGGAGGAGTTTTATTCAAAGCGAACTGTCAAGGGGTTCCAATTATAACCCAACCGCGTAAGGAACGCAAAATCAAGGAACATAACATCGGTATAACGAAAACTAGGGCGGCAAGAGTGGAACAAAATACCAGGCATAAGGCCGAGCCTTCCACCCTTTACCAAGTATATAGGTGCATTAAAGTAGACAAGATATAGTAGAAACGATATCCCAACAATATCCATGTTCCAACATGGAACAAACTTCATCTTCACCTGCAACTAACAACGCTATAAGAGGGGCTGAGCAAAGTGGTAACATAGCCAAACAACGGTTTGCTAGGACAAGGTGGGTTAGAGGTTTGACATGGTAATATGGGAGGCATGATATAGCAAGTGGTAGGTATCGCGGCATAGCAATAGAGTGAGCAACTAGCAAGCAAAGATAGAAGTGATTTCGAGGGTATGGTCATCTTGCCTGCAAAGTTCTCCGAGTGGACGAAAACTTGATCCTCGTACGCATACTCAACGGGTTCCGAGATCATGTACTCGTCTCCCGGCTCTCCCCAAGGCAAGAACACAAGCAAAGGAAACCACAATCAACCACGGTGCAATGCGCAAGCAACATGATGCAAAACATGGCATGATATGCGGGATGTGATATGCAATGCACATGCATACTCCGAAAGGAAACAATTGAACCAGGCCTCAACTTGGTAAACCAAGAGTGCTGCTGGAAAGATGAGTTGATTTCGGTCGAAATCGATATAAAGATCACCGGAATCGGATGCACGGTTTGCAAATGAAAAGCAAAACAAGAATGGCACAATTCTGTGATTAACAGCACGATGCCATCTAGAGTGCAACAAGAAACTAAGTTACTGCACTCCAACATAGCAACAAAGCACATGGCAGTGATCTACTCAAGATGCTTGACAAAAGATGAACACTAAGCTATGGCTAAATCACACAAGAGCAGGTTCAAACAAGCATGGAAAAAGTGCAAAAGATAACAACATCACAGACTTGGTGAAAATAACAACATGCCAGGAATTAACATTAGGAAGCAATGTTTAGAGCAAGATATCAACATGCTACAGGATCAGATCATAGCAATACAAGTCATGGCATGAATCTACTCAAAGCATATAACAAACGTCCCTTACTGACCATATGCCAAAAAGGATCATAAGATATGATGGCACCCATGTAAACATAGCAAGTTTCGTTAACAGATTCAGACTTAGCAGAAAACTGGACATGGCATCAACAGAATTATGAAGGCATGTTTGTGAGCTCGATGCACTCAACACAAGGCATTGCATGACAAACTAAGCATACTTCCAGCAAGAAGACATGATCAAGAAGTTAACCATGGCAAGAACAATCTCATAGCATGCATGGATCAACTACAACAACCTTGGCAAAATTGATTAACAAGTAAAACAATCTGCCAGAAACATTTTATAGCAAAAGTGCTAGTGTACTCCATAAATGCAAACAAGGACATGGATGGATAGAGCATAAACATATGTCAAAATCATCCTTACTGAACATACTCAAAAGAGTCATGGATCTCTCTGTAGAAACATGAACACATGGCATAAAAATAACAGCAGAGCAATGACTTAGTGAAATTCTAAGTCCCTGAAATCAGCAATATCACGAGAGCTACTTTGCATGCTTGTGCTAGTCAACACATCCATCACAAAAATGCATGGCATACACCCCTGTAAAGATGGCATGGCATAGCCCAAAACACATGTAGGGCTCAAGTTCATATGCAGCACACAATAATCATGGCAAAAATGACAAATGCTCATAATCTGATAAGAATCAGGAACTAATATTTTATAGCACTCTTGAAACAGACATTAGGGCATCAAGATGGACTCAGACAAGCATGATGCAATGGAACAAAATGAAGAGGACATCATGATGAACATTTCGATATATCGTGCATGCAAAACAGAGCTACGGATGAGGAGATATGGCATGATGAACAGGGCTATAAAATAATCACAGGAAAAGACAGCGGAGATTCAACCTCTCAAGAAAGTCAACGGGACGGAGGGATTCGAGACAAAGAGATCCAGGACGCGGAGGCGCGTTTGGTTCGCCGGACCGGCGGATCTCGTCCAACCGGCCGGATTCGGCGATGGGGCGGCGACCGGCGATGGAGGAAGCGGCACGGGAGCTCGCCGGCTATGGCGAGGTCGCCGGAGGTCGGCAGCTGGGCGTCGGGCGGCGCGGTGCCGTGGCGCTGCGGGCACGGAGGGCGAGGCGGCGCTGTGAATGAGGCGGCGGGGTGCGGTGGCCGGCGGCGGCGAGGCGCGGTGGCGCGGCGAGGAGGGGACGTTGTAGCGGCGGCGGGCGCGCGGGAGTCGGGCGGCGCGGGATACGGGCCCGGGCGGGCCGGATCTAGGCCAAGAGGGCCCGTGGCGGTGGAGGAGAGAGAGGGAGGCGCGTGGCCGGCTCTGATTGGCTGCGCGCGGCGTGGATGATGACGTGGCGCAACGCGATAGGACGGAGTGAGGTGGCCGGCGGCGGTGGACATGTCCGGCGCGGTGCGGACGCGTCCGGCGGCGCGAGGAGGAAGAAGGTTAGGGTTTCATCTGCGCGAAATTTCGGGGAAGCACGTATATATATATATATATGTATATGTATATATATATATGTATATGTATATATATATATAGAGAGAGAGAGAGGGAGCTAGGAGAGTCCAAATGAGGTGCGGTTTTCGGCCACGCGATCATGATCGAACGACCGAGAGGATGGAGGGGGTTTGGATGGGTTTTGGGCCACTTTGGAGGGGTGTTGGGCTGCAACACACATGAGGCCTTTACGCTTCCCCGGTTAACTGTTGGAGTATCAAACGGACTCCAAATGGCACGAAACTTGACAGGCGGTCTACCGGTGGTGTACCAAGGCCGCTTGGCAAATCTCGGTCCAATCCAAGAAAGTTTAACACTCGCACACGAAAAGAGGCAAAAGGGAGCGCCGGAGGACGTAGGAGTGTCGGATTGCAAAACGGACAACGGGGAAAATGCTTGGATACATGAGACAAACATGTATGCAAATGAGATGTGCATGATGACATGATATGAAATGCATGACATGCAAACAAATGACAAGGCAAACAGCGAATAACTGGAAGACACCTGGCACAACGGTCTCGGGGCGTTACAGGTGACGTGCACGGAACCGGCCCGTGAGCGAGAGCTTATTCTTTTAGGTTTATCGGTGCTGCAGGGACAGACCCGAGCACAGGCGCCGTGCCGTTAGCCCCCTCTCGTGGGACGTTCAAGGGGAGAGCTAGCAACGCGTGAAGCCTGCAAGGGGCAGCTCCAGGAGCAATACATTGTCAGGCATGAGGTAAATGGCCACAACGGCTTAGACGAGCGTAGCTGGTCCAAGTTACATAAATAAAAATAGTGTGACAACAGGGGCGGACACCGAGAGCCCGAGGATGATGCAGCCTGGGGGCACCCTCAATTGAAAAAACCAAAACGTCACCTGGCATCGGTGTTGTAGAAGCGTCGGGGTAGCTGAGCAAATGTGTTGCAGAAGCTGCTCCTCACGAGCTGGGCGACTCTGGAGGCCGGGGAAGCTCGCGAGGCCCAGGGGCTCACGAGGGTTCGATACCTCCTCCGACATGATCGCTTGGCGCCTGGCCTTGTGAGCCGCCATAGCACGCTGTGCGAAGCACTCGTATTAGGCGGCCACATTCAGCAGGCCAAACGGCATGCAGACGTAGCTGCGAGGGTAGCCTCCACTCTGGCTGATGCGGGACAGCCAGAAGAGGTCCTGCGAAGCAGCCCTATTGAGGCCCGGGATGTCGACGCAGACATGCAGCCCGCTGCCCACATGGAGGGCCGCAGCTGCACTGGGATGCCATGCGGGGCGATGCTCGCCGCGCATGGCCCTTGCCTCCTGAAGCTCCTCAGTCGCCTTGATGATGAATTCTCGCACACCAGGGACCTCGCATCGTGCGCCTTGCTCACAAGGACGCACATCAAGGCGCCACTCCAAGTGGATCCCGAGCTCCTCCCTCGTCGCGCTGGTCACATCAGAGGCTCTATAGTTAGAAGCCCCCGAGCATGTCCTGAGGGAGGCATCGAGCGCGCCTTCCTATGTGGGAGGAAGGGGTGCTCCAGCAGAGGGCGCGGGGCCCGATGCACCGCCTGCGGGCGCTTCAGGAAGCTAACGGCTCTTGGGAAAGAGATGCTTCTTCTTCTTGGGGTGGCCTCAGGAGGCAGGACGGCGCCCGCATCGTCAGATTTTTTGGTCGCTGCAGCCTGGTAGGCGCGCTCGAGGGAGCACTCATCATCTTTCTCATCATAGGGAACCGTGATGATGCCGCCACTCCCTGGAATCTTGAGGACGTTGTAGCCATGGTGGGGTTTCCGCCATGAACTTGGCGATGGACGGATACACAATGATGGCATTGTACGGAAGGCCGATGTTGGTGACATCGAAGTCGATGAGCTCGGTGTGGTAATTGCCGCGCTTGCCGAAGGTGAATGGAAGGCGTATCTGCCCCATGGTAACAGTGGAGCTGCCAGTCACCCCTAAGACGGGCTTGGTTGGCAGAAGCTGGTCATAAGGCACTTGGAGCATCTTGAACGTCTCGATAGAGAGAACATTGAGCCCCGCGCCACTGTCGATAAAGGTCTTTGTGACGAGAATGTTGTTGATGGTGGGCATGTAGAGCATGTGTACTGCGCCTCCGGCAGATGAGCACTTGAGGTGGTACTTGGAATCGAAGGTGATGGTGCACTACGACCACTTTAGGGGACGCGCGGCCTCCAGCTTCGGGAGGGTCGCGTTCACCTCGCGAGAGAACTACTTGAAGATGTGATGTGAGGCGGGGGCCTGAGCACCGCCCAGAATGCAGGCAATCGCTCGAGGCTCCTAGAAGCCCCCATCCCCATCATCCTACCGGTTGTCGTCATTTCTCCTTGGTGGCGGCCGAAATGGAGGGTGGCCGGCATTGCTCTGAGGGCGGGCCTCACGAGGCTGATCGCGCTAGGGAGCGTCACAAGGCTCATCACGCCAGTGGTCCTCGCGAGGCTGGTCACACAAGTCCTGACGAGGGTCGTGGTTGTCCTAGCAGCCTCCACCGTGGCCTCCTTCACGGTTGTAGCCACGGACACCACGCTCGGGGCGGCATCCAAGGCATCCATCAGGAAGTGCCGTGTGTCGGCGTCCTAGGAACGGGGGTCCCCAGAGTTGCCTGCATGCGGTCAATGGCGTGGCTCCACCAGTGGGCCTGTACGGCCCATCTTCACCAATAAACACTAAAGATCCTCGCGAGGGGCCAAGCCTCGCGAGGCGGACGATGCAAGACCTCCTCGGGGGCGACCTCACTAGGTTGGCTCGCGAGGGGCGAAGAGATCAAGGAGAGGGGCACCTCGCGAGGTTCCTGTGACGCAAGCCATGACGACCAAGGCCAGGCGGGCGCCACTGCGCAGTGTCCTCGTTTCCTCTTTGGTGCTAAAGGGGCAGGCGCAGGCGAGGAGTCCTGAGGCATCAGGAAAAGGTTTCCATATCGGTGCAACAAGACCAAAACCAGCAGGACGGCAGGATGGAGGTAACCGTGGAGGCCAGGATGGCGTCACCACCAGAGCCTTTGGCAGGCAAAGACCACCTTTTGTTAGGATAACTTGTACTAATTGTCTCCCTTCAAATTTGGCCGGTGTAGGATTCCTTCCCGCCTACATTTGGGAAGAGGACCGGGGCCTCTATAAATAGGAGTAGCCACCACAGTAGGAGGCAACTCATCTTGGATCAGATCCATTCCATCCTCACACACACAAGCTCACCGAGCCCAAGAACACCTCTCCTCGGGAGGCTATTCTTCCTTGTACTTGTTCATCCTCAGCCTAAGAGGAAATCCACCACACCACACTGGAGTAGGGTATTACACCACATTGGTGGCTCAAAACTGTATAAACCATGTGTCCTTTGTTCTTCGGATTCGGCAAGTTAGGTTCTGAGATCGTTGCGAGAGCGTGAGCTGGGGGAAAGATCTTCATCCGCACCCCAGTGTTCGAACCTCAAGGGTTTTGCTGGAACCCGAAATCCGACATTTGGCGCGCCAGGTAGGGGTGTGCTGAAGCTTTCCTTCTGTCAATCCACGTTCCGTGACTCCACCACGTCCATGTCAGACGCTCGGCGAGCTCATGCCGAGCGCTGAGCTGCCCTGGACACTCGCGTCGCCCAGATGGCGCCCGTTGGCGTACCTCCCTGCTGTTCTCCATCACCTCTTGCCAAAGCCGCTACCGGCCCGGCAGCAAACGAGTAGCAAGCATCATCACTGCACCCCTCCGTGCGGCGGGACGGCCGCACCACCACCCCGTTGCCGACTCCGGCCAGCTTATCGTCCCACGCTCGCCGCATGCCCAAGGATGCGCAGGCCGCATTGCTCATGGCGCGCGAGCTCCTGCGTTACTGCCTGGTCGACAACCTCTACGAGGACTGGCTGGACCGTATCGCTGAGCTCGTCAGCGCCGTAGGGGGCTCTCCTGCACCATCCCTCTCGCCACCTCGCCCGCCTCCAGCCGCGGGAGACGTAGCTCATCGGGCGCCTCCGCCGCCCCTGCATCAAGACGGCGCCCTCGCGCCGAGACACGTGGCACATGGATCACCCCCGCCTCCTCCGCACCAAGAAGGCGTCCTCGCCCCGAGACGCGCGGTCCCGCGGCATGATCCGCCACGCCGCGTGCCCGCGCACGAAGAAAGAAGCTGCCAAGATGTTCCCCGACCGTAGCAAAATGCTTCTGCACTCCCCGCCCCACCACGTCAAGACCGCGCACCGCCTGAAGTGGCGGTGCGTGGGTACCAAGACCAGGATCCTCCACCACGACGGGCTCCGGTGACCAAAGCAGGCTGCCGAGCCTTCACTCTCGAGCTGCTCACCGTCATTTGGCCAGGCAAGTTCAAGCCGGATCTGTCTCCACGCTATGACGGCACCCCCGACCACGCGGAGTTCCTACACCTCTATGAGCTGAGCATCAAGGCAGCCAACGGCGACGAAAAAGTCATGGAGAACTAGTTTCCCATGGCTCTCAAGGATGGCGCTCACTCTTGGCTCCTGAACCTGCCCGCAGGATCAATCTCCTCCTGGGGTGAGATGCGCGACCGCTTCATCGCCAACTTCCAGGGCACGTGCGGCCGCCCTCCGGCTGTGGGTGACCCGCGCCACATAAAGCAACAGCTGGGAGAGACCCTGCAGAAGTACATCCTACGCTTCAACAACGTTCGCCTCATGATCCCCAAGGTGACGGACGAGGCCATCATCTTAGCGTTTTCCGATGGCGTCCGCGACGTCAAGATGAAGGAGGAGCATGCCATCCACGAGGAGCTGTGCACGGCTCTGGAGATGTTCAACATGGTGACCAAGTGCGCAATAGCTCCGGAAGGGCATCTCTCCCTCCTCAAGCTCCCTGCTGCCGACCCAGAAGAGAAGAAAGCCAAGGTCAAGGACGTGAAGCACAAGGGAGTAGCCGTGCTCGCGGTGGAGCCGGACACGAAGCGCGGCCGGGACCACCCCGTGTCGTCCAAAAGCAGTCGTCCACTCTGCGCCTTCCACAACGTACACAGCCACAGCACCAACGATTGTCAAGAGCTCAGGGCCATCCAAGATGGACACTTCAGTCGACGCCTCGAGCGCAAAGACCGGGGCTACGGTCGAGGAGGAGGACAAAGTGGAGGATGCTGGGACGACCGCGGCCCCCGCCAGGAGTGGCGCGACTGGCCTCATGAGGACGACTGGCAAGAGCAGCCTTGTGAGGACGCCTGGCACGACCAACCTCGCGAGGACCGTCCTCAGGGCAATCCTGGCCTCCCTCCGCTACCGCCGCCACCAAGAAGGAATGACGACCATCATCAGGACGAGGGGCTGGGGGCTTCCAGGAGCCGCGCGCTATCGCCTGCATCTTGGGCGGTTCTCAGGCCCCGGCTTCCTAGCGCATCTTCAAGCAGTTTGCTCGTGAGGTGAACACGGCTCTCCCTAGGCTCGAGGCCACGTGCCCGCTCAGGTGGTCCAAGTACGCCATCACCTTCAGCTCGGCAGACCAGCTCAAATGCACGGCAACCGTTGGCATCCTCCCGATGCTCTATTCACCCATCATCAGCAATGTCCAAGTCACCAAGACCCTCATCGACGGCGACGCGGGGCTCAGTGTCATGTCCGTCGAGATGTTCGACAGCCTTCAAGTGCCCTATGATCAGCTACAGCCTACCAAGCCTTTCTCAGGAGTGACCGACGGCTCCACTGCCTCGATAGGGCAGGTCCGCCTCCCTGTCACCTTCAGCGAACGCGACAACTACCACAACGAGCTCATCGATTTCGATGTCGCACACATCCGTCTGCCATACAACGCCATCCTTCGGTACCCAGCATTAGCCAAGTTCATGGTAGTGACCCACCATGGCTACAACGTCCTCAAGATGCCAGGAAGCGGCGGAATCATCATAGTCCCCTACAAAGAAAGAGATGCGGTGTGCTCCCTAGAGCGTGCCTTCCAAGCCACAGCAATTGAAGACCCCAACAGCGAGGGCGTCCTGTACCCTCCTGAGATCGTCCCCAAGAAGAAGAAGCAACTACTCCGCACATGGCCTGGGGAGAGCGGCGTCTTCAGCGGGGCCGCCTCAGGATCGGCGCCCACACCCGGGGCGCCTCCCTCCCTTGCATAGGAAGGCGAGCGCGGCGCCCTCTTCGGGCGAGTCTCGAGGGCTCTCTTCTGGATGGCCTTGGACCTAGCGAACATCACGAGCGAGGCGCTCGGGCACCACGTGGAGGTGTGCTTTGCGGCACGTTTCCCTCAAGAGGGCACCGGGCAAGGAGCGCCCAGTGCTCAGGAGTTCAACGTCAAGGCCACCTAGGAGCTTCAAGAAGCAAGGACCATATGCGGCGACCGCTGCCCACCACCCGGTGCAGCTCCCCATCCTGGAGAGGACGGTGGGCTGCACGTCTGCATCGACATTCCAGGGCTCAACAGGGATGTATCTCAGGAGCGCTTCTGGCCTTCGCGCACTGGCCGGTGCGAGGGTCCACCTCATACCTATGTTCGCATGCCGTTTGGCTTGCCGAACACGGCTGTCGCCTACCAGCGTCATCTCCGGAGCATCCTGGCGGCTCAGGAGGCCAGGCATCACGCAGTCCGGGTGGAGACGGCGATCGTCCTCAAGGAACCACCCGAGCCCCCAGAGCCTTCTAAGGCTCAGGGTTCTGGCGGCTTGTGAGGAGCGACCCTCCAGCGCGCATCATCAGCTACTCCAACACTCCTTCGACAACGGAACCAGGTGACATTTTCTGGTTTACTTAGCTAGGAGCGCCCCTCGGGCTGCGTCATTCCCAGGTCGCATGGGCTTGCCCCTGCGGCATGTATCTATCTGCATCTTTAGCTTACTAACTGGGGTGCCCCTCGGGCTGCATCATCCCCAGGCCGCTCGGGTCCATCCCAATGGCATTTGTTGTTCTCGCATCTATCTAAGCTAGTTGGTTCCCATGCATGAGTTATTTATAGTCATCACTTTCTTGATTGTCACTCGTTGCGGCCGCCCGCATCACCGATTGGCCCCTTGCTCATCCCGCAACGGGGGCTACTCATGCTGGCACGGCGCTTGTGCTCGGGTCCGTCCTTGCAACGCTGACAAATCTGAGTGGTCGAGCTCTGGCTCGCGGCACGCCCGCGCACGTCACCTCACCAGGCCCTCAGTGCCTTCATCTTCTCGCAGAATGACCAGTGGCAGGCCGGCAGGCGTGGTTGCAATTTGTACCCCTCTTCGCTCTAACCTGCAGGAACCTCCCGAGGGCGACAGTAGGCGGTACTGCGGGCTCCCTCTTTTCCCATGCAATTCGCTTGCGTGTTAAAGGGGGGTTCCTGAGCATCGCGACTCAGGAGCTCTTATTGGCTCTCCAGCCCTCACCCCCTCACCTTGACCACGACATCGTGACCTGGCATACCAGCGGCGGCAGAGCTCACTCGAGAGCCGGGACCCGTGGATGTAGAGCACACAGAAGAGCATGGGAAAGAGGGGAGCTCACACGGGCCTAACCTGGCTACATTATGGCCGTTGACGCACGAGTCTGGCGCTGCACAAGGAATCAACTCTGGACTGCCAAGAGAAGTTCCGCACCCGGGTCGGCCGAGTGCTACGGCATAAGATTCCCACCTGTTGCAGCCTTATTATGTTGACACCGCCTCCCTTTCCTACCTTTAGGTAGCATCTTGCACGTTAAAGGGGACCTCTTGAGCATCGCGCCTCAGGAGCTCTTACTCGACCTCGGGCCGCTCACCTCCTGGCCTTGACCACAACATCACGACCTGGCATACCAGCGACGGTTGTAGCCTGCCTAGGGACTGGGACCTGTCGGCGTAGAGCACCAAGCTACCGCGAAGTTTGAAATGGGAGACCGAGGCAAAGCAGGACATGCATTCGTAAATCTTCATAATAAGGATGATATCAACAAAAGGCATTACAGACCCTTTACACCCCCACCACGGGGTTCGTCTCGATTCCTCGCAGGGAACAAAAGAAGACGGTTTCTAGGAGCCCTATCTACACGCGCCAAGCCGCCAGTGCCATCATCAACAGTGGGCCACGGGAGGCCGGCGCCAACACCATCAAGATCAGCGACGGCAACGGCCGGACGCTGCGGCCGCACTCTGGGCACGGCAAGAGCTCGGTGGCACGTAGCCATCGTCGCTTGTCTCCGGAATCTCATAGGGCTCGGGAGAGTCGCTGGACTCCCAAGCATCACCGCTGCTGCTGGAGGAACCGCTGGCGAGGCCAGCGGCAGGCCTAGCTCCTGCCGCTGCACTGTCCCGATGACACCCTCTAGGGAAGCACTCCAAGCGACGACCTTCCTCGTCGAAGACCTTGAAGAACATTGTAGAGGCGCTGTCGTACTCAAAGTGGATGGCGAGGGCGCCCTCCGTGCAGCAAACTCGGGCGACCTCACCCCAGCCGCGGGTCCTGAAGATCTCGCCCGAGGAGACGACCTCGACCTCCGCCCCTGTCGCCGGGGCATCGCAATGGACATGTTGCAGCCATAATTCAAGGGGACCCCTCGGCGGCATCTCGGCGGAGAAGGACTGTGGGAAGCGAATCCGAGTGCGCGGAAGCATCGCCGCCCACATCACGAGTTCGTGCGAGGAGCCCTCGGCGTGGGTTCCTGGGGCGACGGCGCGCGCCACCATGGCGCGGCGACCGAGGCCGCAACATGGACGGCGCTGGTCGCCACCTCTGCCTTCGGAGCCCTCGATCTGGGCATACAAGGGCAGCGGATACCCGGGGGGAGGCCGCTCACACCAAGGCCTCGACACCTCCGGCCTCATGACTACGTCGCGGCGGCAGGCCAGCCTCTTCTTCGGCGGAAGCGGCCCCGACTCGTCGCGGGGGGCTTTTCCCTTCTCTGCGGCAATGAACCTCCAAATCGGCGCCATGGATGTCACTGCGGGTGATGAAGCGAGCGGAGCAGGAAGAGATGGGCGATGGGGGCTCCGCCCCCCTCCTCATTTATAGTAGGAGAAGGCCAACCGACGACCCCCATGATCACAGATAATGATGGTTTTCTCTACATGCATCAGCGACTCGTCAAGATGGGCAGTTGCCGAGGCAGCATGGGGAAGCGGAGACGCCCATGTCCCATCAGTCGCCACGCGTCAACCAAGGCCGCATGTTGTTGGGGCCCACGGCGCTCCGCACTTTCCCCTTGGCTTCGCCTCAAAGCCAAGTCCGTGCACGCCTTGGGCCCGAGGGCTACTATCGGCGTCCTGGGAACGGGGGTCCCCAGACTTGCCTGCTTGCGGCCCACGACATGGCTCCACCAGCGGGCCTGTACGACCCATCTTCACTAGCAAACACTCAAGATCCTCGCAAGGGGCCAAGCCTCGCGAGGCGGACGACGCAAGACCTCCTCGGGGGTGGCCTCACTAGGATGGCTCACGAGGGGCGGCGAGATCAAGGCCAGGGGCACCTCGCGAGGTTCCTGTGACGCAAGCCATGACGACCAAGGCCAGGCGGGCACCAGGTTCAAACTCTGGGGCATGTGCATAGATCTCAACCTCGTGAGTCTCAAGCTCATCTCCCTACAACATAGCCTTGCCAGGTACACACTTGGGCGGAGAAGAAGATGGACACGACAGTTTACCCAGGTTCGGGCCACCTTGTGGTGTAAATCCCTACTCCATCTTTGTGGTGGATTGGCCTCACGAGGAGGTCTAGGGATGAACTAGTACAGTGGATGAGCTGCCTCGCGAGGGCTCAGGGAGTGAGAATGAGTCCCCCTCCTCTATGGTGGTGGATAACCTATATTTATAGTGTCCTTGGTCCTCTTCCCCAAAACATAGGTGGGAAGGGATTCCACAATGGCTAATTTGAAAGGGGACAAGAGGTACATCTAATCCTGACAAAAGGTGGTCTTCTGCTGCAAAGCTTTAGGTCATGATGCAATGGTGGGCTCGGCAGTGACCTCCGTCCTGCCGAGCTCGTGGTCTTGGTCCGTTGCACCAGAATGGAAACCTTTGGGGCAATCCTTGGGAACCCACTTCTGTCCTTGCTCCCTTAGCACCAAAAGGGAAACTGTCTCCTCTGCGTCCGCTGGCACCCGCCTGGCCTTGGTCGTCATGGCTTACGTCACCACAGCCTCGTGAGGCTGGGCATTTGCATAGGAATCTCTGCTCCTTGGGAGGCAACCTGGGGAGGCCGCTCCCTCTGGAGGTCTTGGTGTCGTCCACCTCGTGAGGCTAGGGCCCGCAAAGGTCTTGTCTTGAAGGTCTTGCAGATGGGCCATAACAGGTCATCGAGGGAGCCACATTGTGGGCCACAGGCAGGCAAGTTTGGGTACCCTAGTTCCCAGAACGTCAACACCATTCAAATTGGCCATTCTGGGATCCCTTCCCGCCTAAACTATGAGGGAAGAGGACAGAGGCCACTGTAAGTATAGCCTAGTCTCCACCGTAGAGAGGAGGAGAGGCCGGATAGGATCCATTCCACCTTCACTCCTAGAGCCCTCCGAGGCAGCTCATCCACTGTACTAGTTCATCCACAGCCTCCTCGTGAGGCCAATCCACCACAAAGCAAGAGTAGGGTTTTACATCGCAAGGTGGTCTGAACCTGGGTAAACTAGTTTGAACCTTGTTTGGGTCCGCGGGGCACCGATTTTGATAGGTTGGATGGCCTCATTGTAGTAGTGTAGAGTAGTAGGAGTAGTACAGTGGTAGGAGTAGTACTACAGCGATTTCCTTGGAGTCCGTGCTACAGCAAGCTACCCTAGGGTATGTTACTACTCCCTCCATTCTAGTTTATCAGGCTCAATTTAAAAATCTCTCCAAGCAAGGTAGACGATGAGTGGTGGAATAAATTTCGTAGTTTGCACAAGTACTTAATTAGTACGCTCATTTTTATCAAAAAGTTATGTTTACTGATGTATTAATTACAACGAATGCCTGCATGACCACTAAATTTCCATGAACTTCCACATGCATTGGTGAGTTTTCTCTTGATACTACTTGCATCAGGTGATTTAATTGTAACACCCACGATGCGGCTATATCTCCCACGTGTCGGAGCACGACTTAGAGGCATAACCGCATGGTAGGCACGTCGCAAGAGGGGTAATCTTTACACATCCCATGTACTGAATAAGAAAGGGATAAAGAGTTGGCTTACAATCGCCACTTCACACAATACATAAATATATCATACATCATCCAGAATACAATCAAGGTCCGACTACGGTACCAAAATAAAGAAAGACAACCCCAAATGCTAGATCCCCGATCGCCCCAACTGGGCTCCTCTACTGATCATCCAGAAAAGAAACATAGTAACGGCCCGAATCCTCGTCGAACTCCCACTTGAGTTTGGTAGCGTCCCCTGCACTGGCATCATCAGCACCTGCATCTGTTTGGAAGTATTTGTGAGTCACGGGGACTCAACAATCTCACACCCTCGTGATCAAGACTATTTAAGCTTAAAGGTAGGAAAAGGGGTAGTGAGGTGGAGCTGCAGCAAGCACTAGCATATATGGTGGCTAACTTACGCAAAAGAGAGCGAGAAGAGAAGCAAAGCACGGTCGACAAGCTAATAGTGATCAAGAAGTGATCCTGAAGCTACTTACGTTCAAGCATAACACGAGACCGTGTTCTCTTCCCGGACTCCGCCGAAAAGAGGCCCTCGCGGCTACACACGCGGTTGATTCATTTTAATTAGATTAAGTGTCAAGTTCTCTACAACCGGACATTAACAAATTCCCATCTGCCCATAACCTTGGGCACGGCTTTCAAAAGTTTAAAACCCTGCAGGGGTGTCCCAACTTAGCCCATCACAAGCTCTCACGGTCAATGAAGGATATTCCTTCTCGCGGGAAGACCCGATCAGTCTCGGAATCCCGGTTACAAGACATTTCTATAATGGTAAAACAAGACCAGCAAAGCCACCCGATGTGCCGACAAATCCCGATAGGAGTCGCACGTATCTCGTTCTCAGGGAAACACCGGATGAGAGAGGCTACGAGTAAAACCAATCCCCGAGTTTCCCCGAGGTGGCCTCGCAGGCGGCTCGGTTTGGACCAACACTCAGAGGAGCACTGGCCCGGGGGGGTTTAAAATAAAGACGAGCCTTGAGTCTGCAGACCCAAGGGAAGGTATATGGTGGTAGGTAGGCAAATGGTAAAACCAAGGTTGGGCCTTGCTGGAGGAGTTTTATTCAAAGCGAACTGTCAAGGGGTTCCCATAACACCCAACCGTGTAAGGAACGCAAAATCAAGGAACATAACACCGGTATGACGGAAACTAGGGCGGCAAGAGTGGAACAAAACACCAGGCATAAGGCTGAGCCTTCCACCCTTTACCAAGTATATAGATGCATTAAAGTAAACAAGATATAACAATGATATCCCAACAATAACCATGTTCCAGCACGGAACAAACTCCATCTTCAGCTGCAACTAGCAACGCTATAAGATGGGCTGAGCAAAGCGGTAACATAGCCAAACAACGGTTTGCTAGGAAAGGTGGGTTAGAGGCTTGACATGGCAATATGGGAGGCATGATATAGCAAGTGGTAGGTATCGCGGCATGGCAATAGAGCGAGCAACTAGCAAGCAAAGATATAAGTGATTTCGAGGGTATGGTCATCTTACCTGCAAAGTTCTCCGAGTTGACAAAAGCTTGATCATCGTAAGCGTACTCAACGGGTTCCTCGATCACGTACTCATCTCTCGGCTCTACCCAAAGCAAGAACACAAGAAAAGGACCAACAATCAATCACGGTGCAATGCGCAAGCAACATGATGCAAAACATGGCATGATATGCGAGATGTGATATGCAATGCATATGCGTGCTTCAGAAGGGAAAGATTGAAACAGGCCTCAACTTGGCAAACCAAGTCTGCCACTGGAAATATGAGATGATTTCGGTCGAAATCGATATAAAGATCACTGGAATCGGATGCACGGTTTGCAAATGGCAAGCAAAACAAGAATGGCACAATTCTGCGATTAACAGCACGATGCCATCTAGAATGCAACAAGAAACTAAGCTACTGCACTCCAACATAGCAACAAAGCACATGGCAGTGATCTAATCACGATGCTTGACAAAAGATGAACACTGAGATACGGCTAAATCACACAAGATCAGGTTCAAACAAGCATGGAAAAAGTGCAAAAGATATCAGCTTCACAGACTTAGTGAAAATACTAACATGTCAGGAATTAATATCAGGAAGCAATGTTTAGAGCAAGCAAACAACATGCTACAGGAACAAATCATAGCAAACAAAGGCATGGCATGAATCCACTCAAATCCTAGAACAAAAGTCCCTTGCTGACCATCAGCCAAAATGGCACAGAAGATATGATGGCACCCATGTGAACATAGCAAGATTCGTTAACAGATTCAGACTTAGCAGAAAACTGAACATCGCATAAACAGAATTATGAAGACATCTTTACGAGCTCGATTTACTCAACACAAGGCATTGCATCACAAGATATGCATACTACCAGAAAGAAGACATGATCATAAGGCTAACCATGGCAAGAACAAGTTTATAGCATGCTTGGATCAACTACAACAACCATGGCAAAATTGGTTAACATGTAAACAATCTGCCAGGAACATTTTATAGCAAAAGTAGAGCAATATTAAGTCATGCTAGGGTACTCCATAATTGCAAACAGGGGCATGGATGGATAGAGCATAACCATATGTCCAAATCATCCTTACTGATGCAACTCAAATAAAGCATGGATCTCACTGTAGCAACATGGTTACATGGCATCAAAATAACAGCAGACAAAGACTTAGCCAAAATCCTGAGATCCTAAAATCAACAATATCACGAAGGCTACTTTGCATGCTTGTGCTAGTCACCACAAAGATCACAAAAATACATGGCAAACACCCCTGTAAAGATGGCATGGCATAGATCAAAATAAATGTAGAGCTCATGCCCATATGTAGCACACAACAAATGTAACAAAAATGACAAATCCTCATACTCTGATAAGAATCAGCACCTAAGAATTTATGGCAGTCTTGCATCCACGATTTGGGTATCAAGATGGACTCAAACAAGCATGCCATAATCCTTGTTCCTAAGTCCCTGAGATTTTACATTCCGGAGCCCTGTTCGACGTGCTATAACTTCTTGTGTGATGCTCCATTTTGTGCGTGTGATATATCAAAATGTTCATCATGATGTGCTCTTCATTTTGTTCCATTGTGGCATGCTTGTTTGAGTCCATATTGATACCCAAATCATGGATGCAAGACTGCTATAAATTGTTAGGTGCTGATTCTTATCAGAGTATGAGGATTTGTCATTTTTGCTACATTTGTTGTGTGCTGCATATGGGCATGAGCTCTACATGTATTTTTATCTATGCCATGCCATTTTTTCAGGGGTGTTTGCCATGTATTTTTGTGATCTTTGTGGTGACTAGCACAAGCATGCAAAGTAGCCTTCGTGATATTGTTGATTTCAGGATGTCAGGATTTTGGCTAAGTCTTTGTATGCTGTTATTTTGATGCCATGTAACCATGTTGCTACAATGAGATCCATGCTTTATTTGAGTTTCTTAAGTAAGGATGATTTGGACATATGGTCATGCTCTATCCATCCATGCCCCTGTTTGCAATTATGGAGTGCCCTATCATGACTTAATCTTGCTCTACTTTTGCTATAAAATGTTCCTGGCAGATTGTTTAGATGTTAATCAATTTTGTCATCGTTGTTGTAGTTGATCCAAGCATGCTATAAACTTGTTCTTGCCATGCTTATCTTGTCATGCGATGCCTTGTGTTGAGTAAATCGAGCTCGCAAAGATGCCTTCATAATTCTGTTTATGCCATGTTCAGTTTTCTGCTAAGTCTGAATCTGTTAACGAATCTTGCTATGTTTACATGGGTGCCATCATATCTTATGTGCCTTTTTGGCTCATGGTCAGCAAGGGACTTTTGTTATAGGCTTTGAGTGAATTCATGCCATGCCTTTGTTTGCTATGATCTGTTCTTGTAGCATGTTGTTTGCTTGCTCTAAACATTGCTTCCTCATGTTAATTCCTGGCATGTTAGTATTTTCACTAAGTCTGTGAAGCCGCTATCTTTTGCACTTTTGCCATGCTTGTTTGAACCTGCTCTTGTGTGATTTAGCCATAGCTCAGTGTTCATCTTTTGTCAAGAATCTTGATTATATCACTGCCATGTGCTTTGTTGCTATGTTGGAGTGCAGTAGCTTAGTTTCTTGTTGCATTCTAGATGGCATCGTGCTGTTAATCGCAGAATTGTGCCATTCTTGTTTTGCTTGCCATTTGCAAACCGTGCATCCGATTCCGGTGATCTTTATATCGATTTCGACCGAAATCATCTCACCTTTCCAGTGGCACACTTGGTTTGCCAAGTTGAAGCCTGGTTCAATTTTTCCCTTCCGAAGCACGCATATGCATTGCATATCACATCTCGCATATCATGCCATGTTTTGCATCATGTTGCTTGCGCATTGCATCGTGATTGATTGTTGGTACTTTGCTTGTGTTCTTGCTTTGGGTAGAGCCGGGAGACGAGTAAGTGATCGAGGGACCCGTTGAGTACGCTTACGAGGATCAAGCTTTCGTCAACTCGGAGAACTTTGCAGGCAAGATGACCATACCCTCGAAATCACTTCTATCTTTGCTTGCTAGTTGCTCGCTCTATTGCCATGCCGCGACACCTACCACTTGCTATATCATGCCTCCCATATTGCCATGTCAAGCCTCTAACCCACCTTTCCTAGAAAACCATTTTTTGGCTATATTACCGCTTTTCTCATCCCCTCTTATAGCATTGCTAGTTGCAGGTGAAGATGGAGTTTGTTCCGTGTTGGAACATGGTTATTGTTGGGATATCATTATTATATCTTTTTTACTTTAATGCATCTATATACTTGGTAAAGGGTGGAAGGCTCGGCCTTATGCCTGGTGTTTTGTTCCACTCATGCCGCCCTAGTTTCCGTCATACCGGTGTTATGTTCCTTGATTTTGCGTTCCTTACGCGGTTCGGTGTAATGGGAACCCCTTAATAGTTCGCTTTGAATAAAACTCCTCCAGCAAGGCCCAACCTTGCTTTTACCATTTGCCTACCTACCAGCATATACCTTCCCTTGGGTTCTGTAGACTCAAGGGTCATCTTTATTTTAAACCTCCCCGGGCCAGTGCTCCTCTGAGTGTTGGTCCAAACCGAGCCGCCTGCGGGGCCACCTTGGGGAAACTCGTGGATTGGTTTTACTCGTAGCCTCTCTCATCCGGTGTTTCCCTGAGAACGAGATACGTGCGACTCCTATCGGGATTTGTTGGCACATCGGGTGGCTTTGCTGGTCTTGTTTTACCATTATAGAAATGTCTTGTAACCGGGATTCCGAGACTGATCGGGTCTTCCCGCGAGAAGGAATATCCTTCATTGACCGTGAGAGCTTGTGATGGGCTAAGTTGGGACACCCCTGCAGGGTTTTAAACTTTTGAAAGCCGTGCCCACGGTTATGGGCAGATGGGAATTTGTTAATGTCCAGTTGTAGAGAACTTGACACTTAATCTAATTAAAATGAATCAACCGCATGTGTAGCCGTGAGGGCCTCTTTTCGGCGGAGTCCGGGAAGAGAACACGGTCTCGTGTTATGCTTGAACGTAAGTAGCTTCAGGATCACTTCTTGATCACTATTAGCTTGTCGACCGTGCTTTGCTTCTCTTCTCGCTCTCTTTTGCGTAAGTTAGCCACCATATATGCTAGTGCTTGCTGCAGCTCCACCTCACTACCCCTTTTCCTACCTTTAAGCTTAAATAGTCTTGATCGCGAGGGTGTGAGATTGTTGAGTCCTCGTGACTCACAAATACTTCCAAACAGATGCAGGTGCCGATGATGCCAGTGCAGGGGACGCTACCGAACTCAAGTGGGAGTTCAACGAGGATTCGGGCCGTTACTATGTTTCTTTTCCGGATGATCAGTAGAGGAGCCCAATTGGGGTGACCGGGGATCTAGCATTTGGGGTTGTCTTTCTTTATTTTGGTACCGTAGTCAGACCTTGATTGTATTCTGGATGATGTATGATATATTTATGTATTGTGTGAAGTGGCGATTGTAAGCCAACTCTTTATTCCTTTCTTATTCAGTGCATGGGATGTGTAAATATTACCCCTCTTGCGACGTGCCTACCATGCAGTTATGCCTCTAAGTCGTGCTCCGACACGTGGGAGATATAGCCGCATCGTGGGTGTTACTAGTTGGTAATCAGAGCCTTCCCCGACTTAGAAGCCCCCTGCTTGATCGAATCGCTGACGTTGTTGAGTCTAGAAAAATGTTTTGAGTCTTAGGATTATATATATCGGAGAGTAGGATTCTTTTTACTCCTCAGTCCCTTCGTCGCTCTGGTGAGGCATCCTGACGTAGAGTTTTGACTCTTCTCTTCTCAAATTTCATGAATTTTTTTTAGGAACACGCGGGTATCTTGGAATCATTCCGATGGTTTTGTGATGAGAACATTGTTCTTAGTGCTTCCTGACATTTAGGGGTTGTGGCAGTGTCCCGGGAAGTTGAGCTCTGAGGTGTTGTCGTCACAATTTTATCATTGCAGTTCTGGAATACCTCAGTTCGCCGACATCGAAAATCTCTTTTATGCAGTTGTAGGTGATCAGGGCCAAGGCAACAATCAAGCTCAGTTTGCTACCCTCAATCAGTTCCTCACAAACCAGCCGAAGTCCTTCAGTAACTGTGTCGAGGCCACCGACGCCGATGACTAGCTCGTGGATATCTGCAAACATTTTAAGTGTAGCAATGTCAGGACTGAGGATTTTGTCAAGTTTGCTTCGTTCCAACTCAAAGACCAAGCTGCTGAGTGGTATCAACAATACAAAGATTCTAGAGGAGGTCATGTGATTACATGGGATGATTTCCACCGAGACTTCAAAGCTCACCACATTCCACAAAAGTGTTGCTGAGAGTAAGCGCGAGGAGTTCCGCAATCTCAAGCAAGGCAGCATGTCTGTTTACCAATACAACATCCTGTTTCAAAGGCTCACTCGCTTCGCTAAACAAGATGTCCCTGATGAGAAGACCATGATTTATCAATTCAAAGGTGGCCTCAGAGAAGATCTGCAATTAGCTCTCGTGCTTTTTGAACCGACCAAGTATGATGAATTCCACAACGTGGCACTAAAGCAAGAGGCTGCTCAGCTCAAGTGCGATGCTTCTAAGAAGAGAGTTAGGGATGCAACTCAATCGTCTTCTTCATCTCAAGTGGCAGCTAAGCAACAGAAGTTCTGGTTGCCTCCTCCTCCTCCTCCGTTTCATCAGTCTTACCAGCATAAGAGTGAAGGTGGCAATGGATCTTCCCACCCACCCAACCTAGGCTATCAGAGCAAAGCGCAGACTCATACTCCAAAGTCAAGTGCTCCTTATCACCGTCCGCTCTCAGAGGTTACTTGCAACAAGTGTCAGCAGAAAGGGAACTATGCAAACAAATGCTTCAACCAAAGGCGCCTTCCGCCTCCTCCTCCTGTGAGATCTGCCAGCAATGCAGTGGTCAAGCATAATCCCAAGCATGCTAAGGTCAACATGATGAACGCAGCTCAGGCAGAGGATTCTTCAGAAGTGATCATGGGTAGTCTCCCACTTAATGATATTCCTGCAAAAGTTTTATTTGATACTGGTGCATCTATTTCATTCATATCAAGGCCTTTTGCATCCATGCACAATTTGCGTATTGTTGATTTGCCTAGGCCGATATCGGTTTCCTCTCCGGGTTTGTTCATGAATACCAAAATGATGGTTCCGGATGTTGGCATCAACATGGGCAATTATAAATTTATGGCTTCTCCAATGGTTCTTGGCAACTCGGATATTGATCTAATTCTCGGCATGGATTTGGTGCTCTAAGCACAAGGCTTCCCTTGATTGTGCTGCCAGGGAGATTAAATTGACACACTCTTCTGAGGATGTGATCATATATGCCGCTCATGACGAAACCATTCGGTTGTTTTCCCTCAATGAGAAGTGCGAGTTAGACGCTATTTCTCATATTCCAGTTGTTTGTGAGTGCCAAGATGCCTCTCCAGAAGAGCTTCCGGGTATGCCTCCTCACAGGCCAGTTGAGTTCGTTATCGATATTGAGCCCGGTACCAAACCCGTTTGCAAGCGTCCATACAAGCTTGGGCCAAAGGAGATGAAAGAATTGAAGAAACAACTCGATGAACAAGAGCGTCTGGGTTTGATCAGACCGAGTTCATCTCCGTGGGGTTGTGGTGTTCTTTTTGTCCAGAAGAAGGATGACACGGACCGACTTTGCGTCGATTACCGTCTATTGAACAAGAAGACAATCAAGAATAAGTACCCACTTCCCAACATCAATGAGCTATTCGAGCAACTTAAAGGTGCAAAGGTGTTCTCCAAGCTTGACCTCCGTATGGGTTATCATCAGATTCGTATTCGTGAAGAAGATATCCCCAAGACAACATTCAGAACAAGCTTTGGTTCTTATGAATATACTGTCATGTCTTTCGGCCTTGTCAATGCCCCTACAACATTCTCTCGTATGATGAACTTCATCTTCAACCCCTACACAAATGAATTCATCCTGGTGTATCTCGATGATATCTTGGTGTTCTCCAAGAATAAGAAGGATCATGCCAAACATTTGCAATTGGTGCTCGACAACCTAAGAGAGTATCAATTCTACGCAAAGTTCTCCAAATGTGAGTTTTGGCTTGATGAAGTTATTTACCTTGGTCACATCATCTCCGCTAAGGGCATTGCTGTTAATCCGGAGAAGGTTTCCGCAATTGTGAATTGGGAGCCTCCCCAGAATGTCAAGCAGCTCCGCAGTTTCCTTGGGCTTGCAAGCTATTGCCAAAGATTCATTGACAATTTCTCAAAGATTGCAAAGCCTCTTTCCAACCTCCTCAAGAAGCATGTCAAGTATTCCTAGATGCTTGAGTGTGACGTTACTTTCAACACTCTCAAAGAGAAACTCGTCTCAACTCCTGTCCTAACTCCTAATGAGTCCAAGCCATTCAAAGTTTTCTGTGATGCCTTGTTGGAAGGTCTCGGTGCCGTGCTAATGCTAGAGAATAAAGTTGTGGCCTATACTTCTCGTCAGTTGAGGCCCAACGAAAGGAACTACCCCACTCACGATCTTGAGTTGGCGGCAGTTGTCCATGCATTAATAACATGGAGACATCTCTTGTTGGGAAGGCAAGTGGACATTTTCACCGATCACAAGAGCCTCAAATATATCTTCACTCAACCCAACCTCAACCTCTGACAAACTCGTTGGGTCGAAATGATTGAATAGTACAATCCAAGTATTGAATATACTCCAGGCAAGGCCAATGTGATTGCAGATGATTTGAGCAGGAAGGCTTATTGCAACAACTTCTCAAGCCATTCCAGTCGGATATTTGTGAAGCTTTCCGCAAGCTCAACCTCCAAGTTGTTCCTCAAGTTTTCTTGCCAACCTTCAAGTCACTCCAACTTTGGAAGACCAAATTCGTGAGGCACAACTCCTTGATGCCATGGTGAAGAAGGTGAAACTTGGTGCTGCCAAGGGATTACCCACATACAAGTGTTATCGCATTGATGACAAGGACACCTTATTCTTCGAGGACCGAATTGTGGTTCCTAAAGGTGATCTAAGGAAGGTAATAATGAACAAAGCGCACAATTCTCTTCTTTCCATTCATCCAGGTAGTTCGAAGATGTACCATGACCTCAAGCAATCGTATTGGTGGACTCGAATGAAGCGAGAGATTGCTCAATTCGTGAATGAATGTGATGTCTGTCGAAGGGTGAAACCAGAACATCAAAGACCAGCTAGTCTCCTCCAACCTCTTACTATTCCGGAATGGAAGTTTGATCATATCAAAATGAACTTTGTCACTGGATTTCCCAAGTCCAAGCGTGGGAATGATGCTATATTTGTTGTAAAAGTGGCTCATTTCCTTCCAATCAAAGAATCTATCATGGCAGCTCAGCTGGCAGAGCTATACACCTCCAGAATTGTTGCGTTGCACGATATTCCGCAATTGATCTCTTTAGACTGTGGAAGTATTTTCACTTCCAAGTTCTGGGACTCCTTCCAGAATGCCATGGGCACCAACATTTGCTTCAGCATGACTTTCCATCCTCAAACAAGTGGCCAAGACGAGCAAGTCAATCAAATCCTCGAAGACATGCTCAGAGCTTGTGTCATCTCTTTTGATATGAAGTGGGAAGATTGTCTCCCATATGCCGAGTTCTTCTACAACAACAGCTTCCAAGCAAGTTTAGGCAAGGCCCCATTCGAAATTCTATATGGCAGAAAGTGCCGTACTCCTCTCAATTGGTCCGAGACTGATGAACGTCAACTTCTTGGCAATGACTTGATCACAGAAGCTAAAGAAATGTGTAAAGTCATCCGTGAAAATCTCAAAGCCGTGCAATCGCCCCAGAAGAGTTACTATGATAGCAAGCATCGCGACTTGGCTTTCGAGATCGGAGACCATGTCTACCTCCGCGGCTCTCCAATTAAAGGCACTCAACGCTTCGGTATCAAAGGGAAGCTTGCCCCGAGATACGTGGGTCCTTTCAAGATCATTGGCAAAAGAGGCGACCTCGCCTATCAACTCGAGCTTCCGTCCGGTGGCTTTGCTGGTCTTGTTTTACCATTATAGAAATGTCTTGTAACCGGGATTCCGAGACTAATCGGGTCTTCCCGCGAGAAGGAATATCCTTCATTGACCGTGAGAGCTTGTGATGGGCTAAGTTGGGACACCCCTACAGGGTTTTAAACTTTTGAAAGCCGTGCCCACGGTTATGGGCAGATGGGAATTTGTTAATGTCCGGTTGTAGAGAACTTGACACTTAATCTAATTAAAATGAATCAACCGCATGTGTAGCCGTGAGGGCCTCTTTTCGGCGGAGTCCGGGAAGAGAACACGGTCTCGTGTTATGCTTGAACGTAAGTAGCTTCAGGATCACTTCTTGATCACTATTAGCTTGTCGACCGTGCTTTGCTTCTCTTCTCGCTCTCTTTTGCGTAAGTTAGCCACCATATATGCTAGTGCTTGCTGCAGCTCCACCTCACTACCCCTTTTCCTACCTTTAAGCTTAAATAGTCTTGATCGCGAGGGTGTGAGATTGTTGAGTCCTCGTGACTCACAAATACTTCCAAACAGATGCAGGTGCCGATGATGCCAGTGCAGGGGACGCTACCGAACTCAAGTGGGAGTTCAACGAGGATTCGGGCCGTTACTATGTTTCTTTTCCGGATGATCAGTAGAGGAGCCCAATTGGGGTGACCGGGGATCTAGCATTTGGGGTTGTCTTTCTTTATTTTGGTACCGTAGTCAGACCTTGATTGTATTCTGGATGATGTATGATATATTTATGTATTGTGTGAAGTGGCGATTGTAAGCCAACTCTTTATTCCTTTCTTATTCAGTGCATGGGATGTTTAAATATTACCCCTCTTGCGACGTGCCTACCATGCAGTTATGCCTCTAAGTCGTGCTCCGACACGTGGGAGATATAGCCGCATCGTGGGTGTTACTAGTTGGTAATCAGAGCCTTCCCCGACTTAGAAGCCCCCTGCTTGATCGAATCGCTGACGTTGTTGAGTCTAGAAAAATGTTTTGAGTCTTAGGATTATATATATCGGAGAGTAGGATTCTTTTTACTCCTCAGTCCCTTCGTCGCTCTGGTGAGGCATCCTGACGTAGAGTTTTGACTCTTCTCTTCTCAAATTTCATGAATTTTTTTTAGGAACACGCGGGTATCTTGGAATCATTCCGATGGTTTTGTGATGAGAACATTGTTCTTAGTGCCTCCTGACATTTAGGGGTTGTGGCAGTGTCCCGGGAAGTTGAGCTCTGAGGTGTTGTCGTCACAATTTTATCATTGCAGTTCTGGAATACCTCAGTTCGCCGACATCGAAAATCTCTTTTATGCAGTTGTAGGTGATCAGGGCCAAGGCAACAATCAAGCTCAGTTTGCTACCCTCAATCAGTTCCTCACAAACCAGCCGAAGTCCTTCAGTAACTGTGTCGAGGCCACCGACGCCGATGACTAGCTCGTGGATATCTGCAAACATTTTAAGTGTAGCAATGTCAGGACTGAGGATTTTGTCAAGTTTGCTTCGTTCCAACTCAAAGACCAAGCTGCTGAGTGGTATCAACAATACAAAGATTCTAGAGGAGGTCATGTGATTACATGGGATGATTTCCACCGAGACTTCAAAGCTCACCACATTCCACAAAAGTGTTGCTGAGAGTAAGCGCGAGGAGTTCCGCAATCTCAAGCAAGGCAGCATGTCTGTTTACCAATACAACATCCTGTTTCAAAGGCTCACTCGCTTCGCTAAACAAGATGTCCCTGATGAGAAGACCATGATTTATCAATTCAAAGGTGGCCTCAGAGAAGATCTGCAATTAGCTCTCGTGCTTTTTGAACCGACCAAGTATGATGAATTCCACAACGTGGCACTAAAGCAAGAGGCCGCTCAGCTCAAGTGTGATGCTTCTAAGAAGAGAGTTAGGGATGCAACTCAATCGTCTTCTTCATCTCAAGTGGCAGCTAAGCAACAGAAGTTCTGGTTGCCTCCTCCTCCTCCTCCGTTTCATCAGTCTTACCAGCATAAGAGTGAAGGTGGCAATGGATCTTCCCACCCACCCAACCCAGGCTATCAGAGCAAAGCGCAGACTCATACTCCAAAGTCAGGTGCTCCTTATCACCGTCCGCTCTCAGAGGTTACTTGCAACAAGTGTCAGCAGAAAGGGAACTATGCAAACAAATGCTTCAACCAAAGGCGCCTTCCGCCTCCTCCTCCTGTGAGATCTGCCAGCAATGCAGTGGTCAAGCATAATCCCAAGCATGCTAAGGTCAACATGATGAACGCAGCTCAGGCAGAGGATTCTTCAGAAGTGATCATGGGTAACCTTTCAGTTAACTCCATTCCTGCTAAAGTCTTATTTGATACTGGTGCATCGCATTCTTTCATGTCATTCCCATTTGCATCGGAGCACAACTTTGACATTAAGGCATTACCTAAAGCATTGCAAGTTGTTTTTCCGGCTAAGCGTTTGTGATCTACCATAATGGTTCCAAATGTCGGTATCGAAATGGGCGACTATAGATTTCTGGCTTCTCCAATTGTTCTTGGCGACTCTGATATTGATCTAATTCTCAGCATGGACTCGCTTTCTAAGCACAAGGCTATGCTTGATTGTGCTGCCAGAGAAATTCAATGGACACACTCTTCTGAGGAAGTGATCATCTATGCCGCTCGTGATGAAACCATTCGGTTGTTTTCTCTCAATGAGAAGGGCGAGTTGAATGCCATCTCTTAGATTCCAGTCATTTGTGAATATCAAGACATCTTTCCAGAAGAGCTTCCGGGAATGCCTCCTCACCGGCCAGTTGAATTTGTCATCGATCTTGAGCCTGGCACAGAACCTGTTTGCAAACATCCTTACAAGCTTGGACCAAAGGAATTGAAGGAATTGAAGAAACAGCTCGATGAACAAGAGTGTCTGGGTCTGATCAGACCAAGTTCATCTCCATGGGGTTGTGGTGTTCTTTTTGTCCAGAATAAGGATGGCACAGACCGACTTTGTGTCGACTACCGCCCATTGAACAAGAAAACAATAAAGAACAAGTACCCACTTCCCAACATCAATGAGCTTTTCGAGCAACTTAAAGGTGCCCAAGTTTTCTCCAAGCTTGACCTCCGTATGGGTTATCATCAGATTCGCATTCGTGAACAAGATATCCCCAAGACAGCATTCAGAACAAGCTATGGTTTGTATGAATATACTGTCATGTATTTCATCCTTGTCAATGCTCCTCCAACGTTCTCTCGCATGATGAACTTCATCTTCAACCCTTACACAAATGATTTCGTCTTGGTGTATCTCGATGATATTTTGGTATTTTCCAAGAACAAGGAGGATCATGCCAAGCATTTGAGATTTGTACTCGACAAACTCAGAGAACATCAATTCTATGCGAAGTTTTCAAAATGTGAGTTTTGGGTCGATGAGGTTCTCTACCTTGGGCATATCATCTTCGCCAAGGGCGTTGCTGTTAATCTTGAGAAGGTGTCTGCAATTGTGAATTGGGAACGGCCTCAGAATGTCAAGCAGCTCCGCAGTTTCCTTGGGCTTGCAAGCTATTGTCGAAGATTGGTTAAGAATTTCTCTAAGATTGCAAAGCCGCTTTCCAACCTTCTCCAGAAGCATGTCAAGTATGTCTGGATGCCTGAATGTGATGTGGCTTTCAACACCCTCAAAGAGAAGTTAGTCACAGCTCCTGTTCTGACTCCTCCTGATGAATCCAAACCATTCGAAGTTTTCTGTGATGCCTCCATGCAAGGTCTCGGTGTTGTGTTAATGCAAGAGAAGAAAGTTGTGGCATATACCTCTCGCCAGTTGAAGCCCAACGAAAAGAACTACCCCACTCACGACCTCGAGTTGGCGGCAGTTGTCCATGCTCTATTAACATGGAGACATCTCTTGTTGGCAAGGAAAGTGGACATCTTCACTGACCATAAGAGCCTCAAGTACATCTTCACTCAACCCAACGTCAACCTCAGGCAGACTCGTTGGGTCGAAATGATTCAAGAGTACAGTCCGAGTATTGAATATACTCCAGGCAAGGCCAATTTCATTGCAGACGCTTTGAGAAGGAAGGCTTACTGCAACAGCTTAATTCTCAAGCCCTTCCAACCGGACCTTTGTGAAGCTTTTCACAAACTTAATCTCCAAGTTGTTCCCCAAGGCTTTCTTGCCAACCTCCAAGTCTCTCCTACTTTGGAAGATCAAATTCGTGAGGCACAACTTCTTGATGCCATGGTGAAGAAGGTGAAAAATGGGATTACCAAGAGTCAACCCAAGTACAAGTGCTATCGCCTTGATGGCAGAGATACTCTATTCTTCGAGGATCGAATTGTGGTTTCTAAGGGTGATCTACGTAAAGTCATTATGAACGAGGCTCACAATTCCCTCCTATCCGTTCATCCTGGAAGTACGAAGATGTACCATGACCTCAAGCAGTCGTACTGGTGGACTCGAATGAAGAGAGAAATTGCTCAGTTCGTGAATGAATGTGATGTCTGCAGAAGAGTGAAAGCAGAACACCAACAGCCAGCTGGTCTCCTCCAACCTCTTGCCATTCCAGAATGGAAGTTTGACCATATTGAGATGGACTTCGTGACTGGATTTCCCAATTCCAAGCATCGAAATGATGCTATATTTGTTGTCATCGACAAGCTTACTAAAGTGGCTCATTTTCTTCCTATCAAAGAATCTATCACAACAGCTCAGTTGGCAGAGCTATACACCTTCAGGATTGTCTCCTTGCACGGCATTCCGCAATTGATATCTTCAGATCATGGAAGCATCTTTACTTCTAAGTTCTGGGACTCCTTTCACAAGGCCATGGGCACCAACATTCGCTTCAACACAACCTTCCATCCTCAAACTAGTGGACAAGTCGAGTGAGTCAATCAAATCCTTGAAGATATGCTCAGGGCTTGTGTCATTTCTTTCGGTATTAAGTGGGAAGATTGTCTTCCACATGCCGAGTTCCCCTACAACAACAGCTTCCAAGCGAGTTCGGGCAAGGCCCCATTCGAGATTCTCTATGGCAGAAAGTGCCGTACTCCTCTTAATTGGTCAGACACTGGTGAACGCCAACTTCTTGGCAATGACTTAATCACAGAGGCTGAAGAAATGTGTAAAGATTACCCCTCTTGCGACGTGCCTACCATGTGGTTATGCCTCTAAGTCATGCTCCGGCACGTGGGAGACATAGCCGCATCGTGGGTGTTACATTAATGCACCTCAAAATCCAAACATGTGATGGTAAGTACTAGAATTGAGACTTATAAAACGGAAAAACAATTTTTTTTGATGAGCCCTATAAACCGGAAAGGAGGGAGTAGTAAGTAGGACTACCTCCATAGTGGGCACGCTGCGTAAAATCAGATTTTCCCAAAACTAAGTCACTCAACCTTATTTGCTTTTTTTCCCTTCCTACCTCGTTGTTCTTCCCCTTCCTACCTCGTTGTTCTTCCCCATGCAGCTAGAAAAAATGAGATCGTGTAAATAGCAATTGATTACTCGTGTTGAGAGCTGTGTGTGTCAAGGCCAATGCTTGCACTTTTTGCTTGGTTCTCATTGGGCAATCCAAGCAGAAAAAAGGAGGGTACTACTATAGCATGCCAGACCGACCATGTGGGGGTACCTCCATCATTATCGTTCCACATCGTATTTTGTGCCAATTTTGATCATATATTTAACTTACAAGATGTTAATGCATGTCATAAAAAATATATCATTGTAAACAATGTTCAAATACGAATCCAACGATATGATTTATGTTGACATGGACTAACATTTTATCAATTAAATCTTTGGTCAAACTTTAGCACAAATTACAAAGGGGGCCAATAAACCATTAATCAACACCGTGCGCGCTAGTAGTCATAGTGATCTGAAAGGGCCCACTTGAAGAAACAAACAAAGAAAAAAGGGGCCCAATACACATTTAAGAATTTCATCACATCTTCCTCTCGCTCAATCATCTGTCGAACAGACTATGCCAAACTCCACTGCCTACCGCGTGGGAAAAGACCCGCCCTTGCCTTTTTTAGTCTGGGTTTGTATCGATGGATCACACGAAGCAACAAAAACCAAGTTGTATCTTGTACTCCTCCGTTGCACTAAGAGTGGAGATGCTCGCTTTCATGAATGTTGTACTTCCCACTACAAAAAATACACTTCCATGATGATACGTGTTTGTCACAGTAGGTCACATTTTCTGTCATGCATGTACATCCATGATGATTTTATGACAGAATCAAGATAGTCATACATGTGCTGTCATAGAAGTGTTCCATGACATTACCAAAATTATCATCACGGAAGTGTCCACTTCCATGACGATAAATGGCGTGTCTTAGAAGTGCTTTCGTCAAGGATAACCAACACGTGGCATCCACCATAACGGGTGCCATTAAGCTAGCGGGTCCAGTTTTGGATCCGATACCCATTAACAGCCCAGACCAATGGGGATTTTCCATGTGTAACATTCTCAATGGCCACAGGAACCACGTGTCGGCTCACCGTTGGGATAGATGTCATCCACTCATTGGACACTAAGCGCCTATGATACGTCAACACATGGCACGGCCCAACAGAGGCCCATTCCGGTGAAAAGCCTGGCCCGTTTGACTTGGTCAAAAGGTAGAGGGTCGGCCCACGGAAAGCCAGTTAACGACACGTTCGTATATAGCCCATTTATGGCCCGCTAACTCAAGACCCATTATGGCCTATCCGAATTAAGCCCAGTAGCTTCATGTGGGCCGTCCAATATGATTCCATCCTGTTGTAACTTTCGGCCCATGTATGGCCCATGATGTCTTTCGGCCCACATGAGGCCCTTTGTATCTCTTGGCCCATTGACGACCCGTGGTGAAACTGGCCCGTAATGAACAGTGCACCGCTTTATACCCATTAACAACCCATTGTCCATTGGGCCGTTTCCAGCCCGTGTTATCTTTTGGCCTTCTCAGGGCCCATTTATCCTTGGGCTCATTTCCAGCATTCGGTTACTTATGACCCGTTACTGGCCTTTTCTGCTTGTGGGCCAAATTCAGCCCGTGGTTATAGTCAGCCCGTTTGTGGCCCGTTAATCCGTTGGGCCATTTTCATAGCATCATCAAATACGGCCAATTAACGATGGCCCGTTATGGTCGGCCCATGAACGGAGGATTCTAATTCTAGCCCGTTTACGACCCATAATGTGGTCTATTATTGGCCCATGTTTGGCCAATCGATCATACGGCCCGTAGAAGGTCCATTGATGATACGGCCCATAGAAGGCCCATTGTTTCTATGGCCCGTAGAAGGCCCATTGTTTCTATGCGCGTAGGAGGCCCATGGTCACTACAGTAAATATGTAGCCCACGGTTATTGTGGCCTAGTTTAAAAAATAGCTTATTGCGGCCACTAGCAACCCGTGGAAAAAGAACTGCACTAACTACAAGCAAACAAATAAACAAGACAACAAGGAAATAAATAAGCAAGCAACTTACACTAGGCTATCACGTCTATTCCACATATTACGTCCACCGGGCATCAAAGTTCGCCACCAGTGCAAATATAGGGAACAAAGCAACATATCACATACACTGGTTGTCAAAGTTGGCGACCAGTGCAAATAAACGCCGCATCAAAACAAGTCCAGAACTAAAACCACTTCGGAAGAGCTCAAGAAACAATATCCTGGGTACCCATAATGGTGGCAAGATGGTTAGCAAGCTTATTAACTTTCTCTTGTTTGGCGCTTAAATCCTCCAGCGCTTGTTGTTGCACCAGAAAGTATGCATCTGAATTCTGCAAGGACTTCATCAGTCCTTCGGCTTCGTGTCGCGGCACATCTGATCAATGTCTTTCAACTTGAAGTTGAGACTCATGAAGACGAAACAATTCAGGCAGCGAGTTCAAAGAGATTGTGCCAGCAGTAGTGGCCAGTAACTCGAACACTACATCAAGACATGACTTTTGGGTTGCCTCGCTGTCGTCAGGATAGTTTTTATCAGCTTTCTTGGAGACCAACAGGTATGTCTCACTATCTTGAACCTTATGTGCATTACTTCCTTTAGCATTGCATAACAGGGTACTCTTCTCCAATATTTTGTCCGCATTCTAAAATAGAAACAAGCAGGCACATCACAGAGTTACCATGTTGTATATGAAACTCATTTTGGTAAATCAGTTCAGTAGTAAAGTGGACATGATAACAACATGAAACAAACATATATCTATGTACCATGGTCACTGTATGGTCTATATGATTCTAGTTTTTGTTGCCAAATTAGGATAGACAGAGTTCAAATAATATCTATTTAAGACAAAGAAGAATCGGGCGGGGCTCAGGGCCTCTCTTCTGGAGGGCGTCAGACCTGGCCGGCATCTCGGTGGAGGCGCTCGGGCACCACGTGGAGGCGTGCTTCGCGGCACGTTTCCCTCAGGAGGGTGTCAGGAGAAGAGCGCCTGGCGCTCAGGAGTTCATCGACAAGGCATCTCAGGAGCTTCAGGAAGCAAGAGCAATACGCGGCGATCGCCGCCCACCTGGCGCTGCTCCCACCCAGGCGAGGGTGGTGAGCTGCGCATCTGCATCGACATCCCAGGGCTGAACCGGGCCGCATCTCAGAAGCGCTTCTGCCCTTCGCGTGTTGGACGCTGCGAGGGTCCACCTCACAGCTACGTTCGCATGCCTTTCTGCCTGCCGAGCGTGGCCGCTGCCTTCGAGTGCAACCTGCGGAGCGTCATGGCGGGTCAGGAGGACAGGCATCACGCAGTCCTGGCGAAGATGGAGATGGTCCTCCGGAGGCCGCCCGAGCCTCTAGAGCCTCCCGAGGCTCGGGACCCCGGCGGCTCATGAGGGGCGACTCCTTCGCTACATGTCTTCAGCTACCCCAACACCCCTTTGCCAACCAAACCAGGTGACATCTTTCCAAGTTCATTAGCTGGGAGCGCCCCCTGGGCTGTATCATCCCCAGGCCGCGTGGGTCCGTCCCTGTGGCATGTATCTGCCTGCATCTTCAGTTCACTCTGCTGGGAGTGCCCCATGGGCAGCATCATCCCCAGGCCGCTCGGGTCTGACCCAGTGGCATGTATCGTTCCTGCGTTTACCTAAGCCAGTTTGCTTCTCATGCATAATCTATCTATGGTTATCACATGCCTGATTGTCCCCACCAAGGGAGCCACACGCCGATTGTCTTTCTTTAGGATCCTTCACATAAGAAGGCTAATCACGGTGTTTGTGCTCGGGCCCGTCCCTATAGCGTTGATAAATCCAACGGGTGAGCTCTGTCTGGCGAGCCGGCCCCGTTCACGTCACCTCCTGGGGTCGTTGGTGCTTGGCCTTCTCGTGCGATAGCCTCAGGAAATCCTTTCGGTGCAGGTTGTCTAACCATCTCGCAGGACCGCCACAGCCATCAAGAATTAAGACCAGGCGCAACCCGCCTCGAGGTAGGGCCTAGTGAGTCTCAGGCTGGCTCACAAGTGCCCAGATACACCTCCTCCAGCCCTACCGTGCAAGCCACGTGTCAGGGCGGGACTGTACACGCCCCGGGGGCTCCACTCAGAGGGAGCCCCCTCCCACGTACTAGTGGAAGCACCATGCTCCGCACTGGCAGTCAACATTGCCGAGGAGCAGCTATGCTCATGCAAGTGCAGAAGCGCCATGGTCCATCCTGGTGATAAACAACTGAGGCCGGCCTCACGGCCATACCAACCTCAAGGAGCCTCCGGGCTCGGTGTCTGGCCTCATCGCAACACCTCCCCTCGGGAGAGTCGCGCGAGGGAGCTGGGCACGGGGGCTGAGCTCGGGTCACGCCCAAGCATACGCCACCCCGCCAGGTCCCTCAGACCTGGTTGTCACGCGCCCTCCCAAGTGGAGCTAAGGTACGAAGGTTGTGTGAACGTCAAGGGGGACTCCTGAGCATCGCGACTCCAGAGCCTAACTGACCACGTAGCCCCTCACTCCTTGGTCCGTCCTGGTGATCCGGTCGGCCCAATGGCAGCTAAGGTATGCGCAGGGTCGGGCTCTGCCGACGTAGAACACTAGACCTACCCTTGCATCTCCTTTCCACAAGATGTTTGTGCATCAAGGGGGACTCTTGAGCATCGCGACTCGGGAGCCTAACTGACCACGTAGCCCCTCACTCCTTGGTCCATCCTGGTGATCCGATCGGCCCAATGGCGGCTGAGGTATGCGCGGGGTCGGGCTCTGCTGACGTAGAACATAAAGCAAAAGGGAAGGAAATCGCAAAATCTCAAAGAAAATATTACAAGACATATTGTTCTCCGAATATCAAACACAAGTTTAAACACCTCCACGAGGCACGCTACATGCTGCAGGAGTTTCAACGAGAAAGGAGCCGCAACCCAGTTATCCCTGGACACCGCCAGCGCCCGCAAGAGGCGCCCCCTCCTGGGTGGCATCGCCTTCACCTGTACCGCCGGTCGAAGGCGCGGGGTTGAAGGCGCGGGGGCGAAGGCGCGGAACTTCTGCATCAGGGCCTCCACCTGACCCTTCATAGCTGCGGCGGCAGCTGCGTAGCGCCCATCGTCCACAGGCTCTAGCAACTCGTCAAGGCAGGCGACAGGATCGCGAAGATGGAGGTGGCTGAAGACGAGCATCAGCGCGGCTGAAGAAAGGAAGCGAGCCTCTTCCTCTGCCATGGGGCCGATGCCGCTCACGACTTCCTCAAGCACCTCGACCAATTAGGGAAGCAACTGGGCGGGGCCGTCCCCATCGGCGGCCAGCGGTTTCTCCAGGCCCTTCTCATACAGTGTCTTCAGCGCCTCGCGAGCCCTCTCCTCGAGGAGCGCGAATGCTGCACGGTCCTCGGCCAGAACCTTTGCCTTGGCGTCAAGTTCGGCTTTCTCCACCTGCACCTTTCACTCCAGCTCCTCCAGCCGGCCGCGCTCAGCGGCTTGCGCCTGCGCCAACTGTTCCAGCTCGGCGTCACGACCCTTGATGGCGTCCTCCCGGGCCTTCATCCTCTGTTCCTCCGCCTTATGGCCATGAGCATCTTCTGCACGCTCTTCACGCAGGGCCTTCAGCTCGACCTCCAGTACCTGGCAGAAACCTTGGGCGGCCTCGACGTCCTTCAGCGCCGCCTCGCGAGCAGCTGTTGCCTGAGCAGCGGCTTGCTTCTTCCCCTCGAAGGTTGCCACAGCCTGGCTCAGCACAGCTCGAACGAACACGTCGGAATGAAGCCAGCCAAAGACCAGCTCCAGGCACCCAGCCGTCAGGAGGGGTTCAGCGCCCTGAAGATCTTCTAGCAGCCAGGCCATCTCAGAAAGGGCCCGCTCTAGGAAGTCAGGAGAAGCGGAGGAACCTGGGGTCAGCAATACGGCAGAAGGAGGAGGAAGAGGCTTCGTCGTCACCATGGCCTGGGAGGCAGGAGGCTCCTGAGTCTCTAGGGACCCAGCACCCGAGCCGGACGTTGGCACCTCCGGGACCAGCGGGGCCTCGGGGGCTGACCTCTCCAGAGAATGCTCCACGCCGCCTTGCGAGAATGATCGGGCTGAAGAAGCACGAGTGACGTCTCCACCTTCACTCATGGGGAGGGGTGCGGCCACAGGAGGCGATCTGGTCTCAAGCGGCACCACCTCGCCCTCCCTTCTCCTCTTCGCCGCAGGCCTACTTGCACAACGAAGAAGAGTCAGAAGCGAGCATCAGAAGAAAGAACAAGGCGGGACGAGAACATTTACTGATCCACCGCAGCATAGTCCCTCTGCTTCGGGAGCTTGAAGCCGGAGAGCTTCGTGACCCGAGGTGCGGGCGCGCCAGCTCTGGGAGCAGAAGCAGGGGCAGCAGATGGGCCAGAAGCAGCTCCAGGTGACGGTGAGGCAGGAGTGTCATCCCAGGAAAGCACCGCTGACCTGCTCTTCGTCGAAACCACAGGCGGCTCCCCCTTCTCTGGGAGGATATCGTCCTCGCCATCATCGTCAGGCAGGAAGCGGAGGCCTTGCACAAGGGGGAGGTATCCCCCATTTCCTCGGGGGTTGCCTCTGGGTCGCGCTCCTCGTCCTCCTCTTCCTCCTCCTCTCCGTCCTTGTGGGACTCACCAGAAGATACGCCCACCGTCGTTGTCGCCACAGGGACCTCAGAAGGCGCCGGCGGCACCAGGCTGCACCCGTCAAAGGTGGGCACGGCGGCCACGACCTGCCCCGTCCTTCCGGAGGAACAAGGGAGCATGGGGATTCGGTGGATACTCTTGGTCGTCTCCGACCAGGAGACGAAGGGCCGCGGCCAGCTCCTCGTCGGATAAGGCCTTCGGGATCAAGCGGAGCTTGTCTTCTCCATCCACAAGCGTCCACAGGGGGCGCGTGCGTGCCTGGAGAGGAGCCACCCGCTGCGCCAAGAATTCCTTCAGGAGCATGGCCCCCGTCAGTTTTGCCGCCTTCGCGCTGCCCGGCCTCAGGTCGGCGTTCATCTTCTCCAGCACCAGCTTAGCCAAGCTTCGCGCAGGACCACCCCTCATCAGGCCGGGGCATCCTTGTTGGCAGCTTCAGCCGTGGGAGGACACACTTGGCATCCATCATAACCCACTTGCTCCTGAAGCCGTCGGCCTTCCTCCCGGTCTTTGAAATCGCGTTGTCCTTGCCGGCTGCGATGAAGTTGGCGCACCCCGCGATGTGGCCTTCGTTGATCCAAAGGTAGAAAAAGTGGCACAGCAATGCCACGGACGACATCACCCAGACGTATGCCTCGCAGTAGAAGACAAAGATGGACAAGAGAAGAACGGAGTTGGGATGGAGATGAAGAGCCTGTAAACCATAGTGCTGGAGGACCGCGTAGAAGAAGTCGGAGAAGGGGGGAACGAGGCCGGCAACGATGCTGCCCACGAAGAAGGGGTAGAAGGGGCTCTTCGGAGCTTCGGGCACGGCGAAGCCTGCCCGGAGTGCGGTCTCCTCCTTTTCGTTTTCCTCCCACGTCGTCAGCAGCTGCATGACGGCAAGGTTTTTCGCCGAGACATTGGGCGCCTCCAGGCCCGGCTCATACCAGGCGGGCGGCGAGTCAACCTTGGTCTTTCGGGGCGCCATTGGACAGAAGCTTGGAAGGAGATTGGAGCAGACCTGGAGGCTTCGGAAGCAAGGGGCGAGAAAGGGGATCTCGAGCAAGGCGGAGGAAAGCAATGAAGACGAGCATAGCCCGCGCCAGTCTTTTGTCAAGTCGGGCAGTTGCCAAAGCTGCGTGGGGAAGCGGAGACGCCCACGTCCAATCAGTCGCCATGCGTCGACCAAGGCCGCAGGCTGTTGGGGCCGGTGGATCTCCGCACTTTCCCTTTAGCTTCGCCTCGAAGCCAAGCCCGAGCGCGCCTTGGGCCCGTGGGCTATTGTCGGTGTTCTGGGAACGGGGGTCCCCAGACTTGCCTACCTGCGGCCCGCAGCATGGCTCCTCCAGCGGCACCGTACGGCCCATCTCCACCAGCCAACATCCAAGACCCTCCCAAGGGGCCAAGCCTCGTTAGGCAGACAACGCAAGACCTCCTCAGGGGCGGCCTCACCAGACTGGCTCGCAAGGGGCGGAGAGATCAAGGCAAGGCGAACATCGCGAGGTCCAAATGACGCAAGCCATGACGATCAAGACCAGGCGGGCGCCAGCGCACACAGTTTCCTCGTTTCCTCTTTGGTGTTAAGGACACAGGCGCAGGCGAGGAGTTCCAAGGCATCAGGCAAAGGTTTCCATATCGGTGCAACAAGACCAAGACCAGCAGGACGGCAGGACGGAGGTCACCCTGGATCCCAAGACAGCATCACCACCAGAGCCTTTGGCAGGCGAAGACTACTTTTGTCAGGATAGCTTGTACTAGTTGTCGCCCTTCAAATTGGCCATTGTGGGATCCCTTCCTGCTAAATATTTGGGAAGAGGACCAGGGACTCTATAAATAGGACTAGCCACCACCATAACAAGGGATAGGATCCAGATCATCCTCAAACACACAAGTTCTCCCTTGTAATTGTCCATCCTCAGCCCAAGAGGCAATCCACCACACCACACTGGAGTAGGGTATTACACCGCAACGGTGGCCCAAACCAGTATAAATCTTGTGTCTCGTGTTCTTTGGGTCCGTGAAGCTAGGCCGTGAGATCGTTGAGTGCGCGAGCTAGAGAGGGGGGAGATCTTCATGCGCACCCCGGTGTTCGAACCTCAAGGGTTTTGCTGGAACCCGAAATCTGACACATCGCATTGCAGAATTGAACCAAGCAGTTAACTAAATACCACAACAAATGAACCAAACGTTAACTGAGCACCACATTGCACAATATAGCATACTCCTAACAGAAGATCAGACAGTTAACCAAACCAAACATGCTTAACTACTTGGAAATATAGCAATTGTATTTGTTTCTCATGTATTTAGTACATCCAAATTCGATTTATTCCTCACATGGTATACAATAACAGAATGCGGCCACAACGATTGAACATCGCATTGCAGAATTGAACCAAGCAGTTAACTAAACACCACAACAAGTGAACCAAGCCACAACAAATGAACCAAATAGTTAACTAAACACCAATTGAACAATATAACATACTCCTAATAGAAGACCAGACAGTTAACCAAACCAAGCATGCTTAACAACTTGGAAATATTGGACCCTGAAGAATTGAACATCACATTTGCAGAATTGAACCAAGTAGTTAATTGAACACCACATTGCACGACATATAGAACATATACAGTATAGCAGAAGATTGCATGGTAAAAGTAGATAGCACAATTCACTAGAATTTGTTAAGGAAAGGCGGTAGCTAGCAAACTGAACATGGGTCCTTATAGTGAGCTAATAAGACAAGCTACTCCTCATTGTTGGAGATATCAATGACGATTGGCTCCTTGGACATGGAAGAGGGCGAGGCCTCCGCATCGTGGGTGCCCTCGTTGTAGTGGTGAGTTGCCTGAGCCGCTCTAGGCACCAGCCTGCTGGCTCTCGAGATGAGGTAAGCATGTGCATGCTGAGAAAACACCTCGTAGTCTTCGTTAAAGGCACCGATGGTGGCCTCGAGAAAAATCCATGAACTCTCGTTTAAAGCAGCCAACCGCGTCGCAGCGTCGGCACGCGAGGCGTCAACGATGGCCTCGACGGCGAGGTGCTCCTCCAAGATCTGTGGGTCTGCACGAATGGCAGCCATCGTGACCTCGTCCACACGTGCGGGCGTGATTTGCTTCTCCACTGCCAAATGCTCCTTGTGGTCCTGGCTATACTGCATGCACCATGGCTTAGGCCGGTGCTTATTTGGTGGAGGGGTCGGTGATTTGGGAGGAAGGTGTCGCGCTCCCCCCAGCGGTCGGGGCATGTGGGATGTGGAAGGAGGAGGAGGATGGGGGTCAGGTGTGGATTACTTGCCTGGATAGGCGAGGCCGAGCAGCGTGAAGGAGGGTCGCCGGCAAGGAGGCGGCGGCGCTGCAAGCAAGGAGTGAAGGTTTCAACTTAGAAAGGAAGGCGGAAATAGGGGAAATGTGGCTTTTGGTAAGGGGGGGCGGGGAGGTAGATATTTCCGCGGAAGCTGAAAATTTCGAATCGCTTCAGCCAAAAAACTGTCGCGCAAAGTTTCATCAGACACGGTCCCTTATTCAGACACGGTCCGAAGATATTTTGTGCTGCATCTCACACGGTTGGTTATAATAAACTATGCGGGATCTACTTGATTTTTCGTCCTGATTTGAATTACATAATGGGTTCACAGCGGCCATGGACTGTGTTTGAATTGCTAGACCTTTTATCTGCAGTGATCATGCAACTATATATGTGTCATAAAAGAATTGAAATTATTCAAGGTTCGTTTGGACATTTTTATGCATTAAGTGAGTTTTCAATGCATTTATGTTCATAATTCAAATTTGAACTACATGCACATGCTCTAGTGCATATAAATTGGTTGAAAAATCAAATCTTTGTCCTTGGGTGCATGCTTAGGTCCTAGGCAAGAAATGGGAATTCAAACACTAGGGCACTGTTGCCGGCAAAACATTGAGATTCCTGGTTTTTAAATTCTAGTAAATCCAAAACTCGTCTAAAATTCATAAAACATGGCATGCTATCATGGGGCGGCATCAACATGTCGTGGTAAATTTTTTGTCCCATTTGGGCAGGTTTGCGTATATGCTTCGTACAAACCAGAGCTTCTCACAACAACCATGATGGTTTCGGTAGGGAACGCCCCACCTTTGGGGACGAAACGATATCCATTGCCTCTTATTGCTTTCAAAAAAATTCTCGTGTCAACATAGAACAACAGGAGTGTTGTGTTATTTTTGTGATTTTTCGGGGTTCGTTTGGACATTTTTATGCATTAACAGAGTTTTGAATGCATTAATGTGCATAATTCAAATTCGAACTACATGCACATGCTCCAGTGCATATAAATTGGTTGAAAAATCATATCTTTGTCCTTGGGTGCATGCTTAGGTCCCATACAAGAAATGGGAATAAATTTCAAACACCAGGGCACCGTTGATTGCCGGCAAAACATTGAGATGCCTGGTTTTTAAATTCTAGTAAATCCAAAACTCGTCTGAAATTCATGAAACTTGGCATGCTATCATGGAGCGGCATCAACATGTCGTGGTAATTTTTTTTATCCCATTTGGGGCAAGTTTGGGTATATGCTTCTCACAAACCAGAGCTTCTCACAACAAGCATGATGGTTTCGGTAGGGAACGCTCCACCTTTGGGGACGAAACAATATCCATTGCCTCTTATTGCTTTAAAAAAATTTCTCGTGTCAACATAAAACAACAAGAGTGTTGTGTTATTTTTTGTGATTTTTCAGGGTTCGTTTGGACATTTTTATGCATTAAGTGAGTTTTCAATGCATTTGTGTGCATAATTCAAAATTGAACTACATGCACATGCTCCGGTGCATATAAATTGGTTGAAAAATCAAATCCTTTGTCCTTGGGTGCATGCTTAGGTCCCATGCAAGAAATGGGAATGAATGTCAAACACCCTGCCACCGTCACTCGGCTGCAAACATTGATATGCCTGGTTTTTAAATTCTAGTAAATCCAAAACTCGTTTGGAATTCATGACACTTGGCATGCTATCATGGAGCGGCATCAACATGTCGTGGTAAAAAAATTTTCCCATTTGGGGAAGGTTTGGGTATATGCTTCTCACAATCCAGAGCTTCTCACAACAAGCATGATGGTTTTAGATAGAACACCCGTATGCAAAGTGAGAGCAGGATTTGTGCATCTCTTGAACACTAATAGTTCTTTTGGATGACCTGTGTGAACCACTTACAAACAATTTGGTGCGATTTGCATCTATCATATTGGGTATGTTGCCATTTATCAAACTAGAAAGATTGACATTTGTTGATCTAGTAACATTGCCATTTTCCAACCTTGCAACACTGCGATTTGTCAAAATATATAGCTAAAAATCACTAGCAGTATCTAATTTTTGCAACTAAAGTTCAGTAATTAAGCATAGATGGAGGCGAGGAGGCGTGTTCAGCCAGGCGTGCAGCGGGCGACGCAGTACTATTCGATTTCACAGCGGGCGGCGCAGTTCCCAATATAGCTTTAATGCAGACGAGGGAGAGGGTAGCTGTTCCCAAAATGTTGAACAACCAATGATGCACCCTCCTTCAATTAGCATCGTGTGAGTGCTTGAGGGAAGTAATGGGAGGACCGGGAAAAGAGAGGCAGCACGATGTGAATGCAATGCAGTTCGCACTCATATAAAGGCGCCCCTCCATTCCAGTGCATCTACCACATCGTACGCACCTAAGCATTTGCCTAAGCACCTACACTAATAAGCGCAAAAGTGCCCACTCCAGACCCATGGCAAAGATGCGCATGAGCAGCCAGCGGCTGTGCCAGATGGTCCACGACGCTGGCCTGCAGCAGGGCACCATGGGTCGTCTCCATAAAGTGTTGGCAACCTGCTGGTGGATGGCCGCCGTCGACGCCAGCTACGACTCTCAGTTGGACCAGATGATCGTTCGCACCACCAACAGGTTCGCCATCATCAAGAAGCTCGCGGACAACATTGTCGTACTCCTCCAGCTCGCGCACCCGGGCTCCTCATTGCCTGCCACCCTAATCAGCCTCCATGGTCAGAACCTCTTTCAAGCACTGGTGGCCCTGCAACTACCCGCCGATGCCACGAAGAATGTCCACCTGGAGGTCGCGCTCGCCGTGAGGCGCCTTGCCCTGCAAAAAACCGTCGACCTAAACATCGATGTGTATGAGAAAATCGTGTACATAGGTATCTACAAGGCCAGTGAGGACGCTACGACATTGGCCTTCTTCAGCCGGCTGGAAGCCTTGGATGCCTTTGTTGAGACGCACCTTGACCTCGCCACAAAAGCCGCTGCTCCTTAGCCGCCGGTTGGTAGCCCGGCTGGCGCACTGAGTTGAGGAGGTTGTACATTGATGGATGCATCTTTCTTCTCGCCTCCTGTAACCACCACTGCGATCGCATCATCATGGCCTCAATTCTTATTTTTCGATTGCATTCTCGTTCCAGTCAATACAGACATGTGCGACCCCTTTTCTCAATACAGACATGTCCGTTCCAGTCTTATTTTGATTGGCTTGAATGAAGGTCTATCCCGCCGTTAGGCGCCGGGGCGCGCTCTGCTCGCGTCCGTCGGCGCGCTCGGCTTGTGGACAGCTTTTCCATGCGTGTTCAACTACTATGTGCGGAGCGCTCTGCTCGCTTCCCTCAGCGCGCGCTCTGCCAACGGTTGGGCGTGCGCACGATCACGTCGGGGACCCCGTATGCATGCGGTTGAACCGCGCGCATTGCCACGCAATGCAGTTACGTGTGGCACGATGGAGTTACGCCCTGCAAATTAGAACTACCATCAGGGCATACCGATATTCCACACACTTATAAGGACATGCTTGCATAACCAAATTAAACATCCACTTACATAGGTGGCTACTACAACCATGGCATTTGCACACACCAAAGTATATACCCTGATGGTAGTTCTAATTTGGTTATGTAACAACATATATTCATGGCATTTGCACACACAAAGAACAGATATATATGTTGTTGTCTTGTATGTAATCCCATCGCACAACACACACGTCTTGTTAAGTTAAACCGTTTCTGTTCTCTTGTGTCAACGCAAACAGTTCATCCGAGTGAACCGCATGCCGTATATCTCACACACCTTGATCTGGCTCATAGTTTCTTGTGTTGCCTAATCACAAACAGTTCATCCGAGTTAACCATATGTTGTATATCGCACACACGTTCATCTGGCTGCCCGTTTCTTTTGTTTTGCCTAATCACAAACAGTTCATCCGAGTGAACCGTATGTTGTGTATCGCACATGCATTCATCTGGCTACCCGTTTATTTTGTTCCTCCTCATCACAAACAGTTAATTGAACTGAACCATATGCCCTTCATCGCACACGCAACTAAAATCTGAACCGTGTTTGATGCATCCTCCATCGCAAATGTTTTGCACCTTTTTTGATGGGTTTTTTACACCACCGTTTGCGATTATGGCATCGCACATAGTTTCGTCGATGAGTCTCTGATCGTAGTGTCGCGTTAGCAGCATCCTGTAGTAGTGTAAGAATCTCCATATGAGCCCTAGATCAATGGCAATCAACAAGACAAGATGCAACATGATATAACATGATTCTCAGACTTAGAGGAAATCTGGGAATGCAAACAATAACATTATGGTGCTAACTTTGGAGGCACATAACAGCAAGCATAGCAACTTTAATAATCATGCAAAAGACATGGGCATGAAGTAGACATAATATACATCAAATTAGTCCATGGGCACAAGTTTATATGAAGCATGGAGTAACTACTATGATGCTTGCAAAAAGGAACATGTTGTTAACAGGATGACAGATTTAGCATGATGGCAACTTGAGAGCAAGAAAGAGACAAACTACAGCAAGTAATATGGCAACCAAGGGCATGGCATCAAAGTACAGATAACAAGGAGCAAATAACATCAAGGCATCGTAACCATATGGCTCATAGGCTAGCGGGAACCAAAGACAAGTTTGAATGTTGTAACAATTTCAGCAAGTGATAAACATGAACAACAATATAGCATGTTTGCAAGCATGGAACAAAGGTCATATGAAGTCCAAAAGTATAAAACTTGGCATGTGGACAAAGTAATCATAGCATACTTCAATTCATGCAATTGGAGCATAACCAAAAGAGACATAGACAAAACAATAACAATCTCACAACATGGCATCATGAAGTTAACAGAAAACTGGAACATCATATAGGCATGTTCATGGCAATGAAAACATATGCTACAGGACATATATGAGGCATAAAAAGGCATGTCATGATAGAGCATAACATGGACATCAAAACATTTCAACTAGACATCTCCAGATTATGCATGTAATAGATGGTAGCTTCAAACTAACATGGCATCACAAAGTAACAGTTACAGACTTAGAAAAAACATTAAGTCTCAGAAATTAGCAACATCAAGTAGCACACTTCACAAGCTTGTGGTAGTCACCACAAGGCACATAAAAATACATGGAGCACACCACTGTAAAGATGGCATGAAGATGCTCCTAAAACATTTAGACATGATGCTCAAAAGACAAACACACAAAATGGTAAGAAAAGAGACAAAACAACAAGTTATGTCTAACTTCAGCAGGTTATGTCATTTAGCACTCTTGCAACAATTATTAAGGCATCAATATGAATAGTAACATGCCTGCAAATGACACTAGCATGTAGAGCACTCCGAGACGAACATTTTGACATATCATATGCCCAAATTGGAGCAATATGCATGGAGATATGACATGATGAAGATGCACACACAATGCTGGGGACTTAGCCATTTTCTGGAAAAAACAGACGGGCGCAAGATTGTTAAAGTGTGCTCAGGGCGGGGAATAGCGGGCTCACCACTAGGCTCGACCCGAATCGGAGGAGAGGGAGCTGGGACGCGGAGGAGATGGGCTGGGCCTGAGGGGGTCAGCGTTGGGCCGGGTCGCGGGTCCCACGGGCGGAGGAGCTCGTCCCCGACCTTGCCGAGGCCGAGGCGAGGCATGGCGGCGGCGGCGGTGTACTCTGGCGAAGTCGGCAGCGGGACAGCGAGGGGCGCCGCCGGACGAGCTAGAGGCGGCGGATCTGGCCGCTGCACACCGGATCCGACCAGTCTTAGACCCAGGACGGCGCGGGGAGGCTCGGACGGCGGGAGGCAGATCTCACTGCTGCTCCGGCGAGCAGCTCCGGTGAGGCGGCGCGCGGGGACGAGGCGGCGAAGGGCAGCAGCTTGAGGGTCGAGGTCGCCAGAGTTGCAAGGCAGGGTCGGGCGCTGGCACGAGGTGGCGGTGGTGGTGGCCGGCATCCTCCTTCGACGATCCGGCGACGAGGAGGTTGGGCGCTCGGCGACGGGGCAGGCGCGGGCCGGCGGCACGGCCGGATGGGCTCGTGTAGGCCGTGCCCGGGCTTCGCGGGCAGCGGTGGTGGGAGGCCACGTGGCGACCGGTGAGTGGAGGAGGGAGGCGGCGAATGTGACGTGTCGCCCCGGGATTGGTCCGGGCGACTTGGCTGATGGCGGTGGACATGTCCGGCCATCGGTGGACGTGTCCGGTGGCGCGGGGAGGTGGTAGATTAGGGTTTCGTCCACAAAAAATGGAGGGGGAGGTGTTTACATAGGTAGGGGCTAGGAGAGTCCAAATGAGGTGCAGTTTTCGCCCACACGATCGTGATCCAACGCCGGAGAGCATGGAGGGGTTTTAGATGGGCTAGTAGGCTGATGAAGGGGTGCTGGGCTGCAAGGAGAAAAGGGGTCCGGCGGTTAACGCGGTTAACCATTGGGGCATCAAACGACCTCCAAATGGAACGAAATTTGACAGGCGGTCTACCGGTGATATACCAAGGCCACTCGACAAATCTTGGCCCATTCAGAGAACATGTTTCTCCCGCTCACGAAACAAGAACTGAGAGGTGCAATGGGTGCATGTGAGAGTGTCGGGTTTTGAAACGGATAATGGAGAAAGAGACCGGATGCAAGTTTTGAAAAACATGATGATGCAATGCACATGATGACATGTCAAGATGCAACATGCAAGCAAATGACATGGCAAAGACGACGAATAACTGGAAGGCACCTGACGCATCAGATTCGGGGCATTACAGTGGGCTCTCGTCTTGCAGGGGCTGTCTTGTTGTTGTTGCTGCTCAACCCATTAGTCATCTTGAGCAACTGGTGTTAGGGGACGACCAATGCTAATGAGTTCACTGCTCGTGGGAGCAGGCGATGATACCGACTTGGGTTCAAGCTGAGGAAGGACTTCATCATCATTCACATTGTCTTCACGACCAATGTCTTCAACTGCGTTGGGGTCAACAGCTGGAATGTCTTCAATTTCTGGAGCCTCTATGGAAGCATGCTCATGAATTACAAGGCAGCGCTCGCAGTTGGCAAAGGCAGGGAGAGCAACAGATATTGGTTCAACGATGAGGGGCTTTCGGGCAGCAGCACGCTCTTTTCTTGAAGACTTTGAAACCTTTGTCTTCAACTTCTTCTTGGAGGGAGCATCATCGGAGGTGTCTTTGAGCTTCCTCTTCCTGGCTTCGGCTTCGGCTTGCCTTGTCTTTTTTTGTTCAGAAGCTGCTGAGGGGACCTTTGGCTTCGAGCCTGTCATGCTGGTAGGGAAGAACATGCTTGGTCGTTGCTGCCTTGGAGCTTCGGGTATGGCTTCAGCAGACTTGTTCTTTTTCTTTGCAGCCATCTTGTGGTCGATGCCAGGACACCCAAGTGCCTTTCTCTTCTCAGCTTCCTTGTTTGCTTGCACACACTTCTGTGCATAGTACTTCATGCTCTCGCGTGAGCCTTTGGCCTCTTCACGCTTCTTGTTGAACTCGGCCTTGAGGTCATTCATCATCTTCTTGAATATTTGCACATCAGCAACAGTGAGCTTGGCCATGTGCTTCTTGAAATGTGCCTTCTCATAGTCTATCTTGTTCTTGAGCTCAACGATTTTCTGAGCCAAAGCAAGTGCATTGGCAATGGCTCCATGAAACGTGACGCTGATGTCCATAGGCAGCTGCAGATCATCAATGTTGATGCTCTGGTCCTCGAACAATTCATCAATGAAGTTGTTTAGTATATCAGCATCAAAGAGAGGCAGATCGTGGAAGATCTTAGCCTCTTTATTGCTCTTGATCAACATTTCCAGAGCTTCATCACCAAGATCTTCATCACTTGACAGATCGATGGTATTGTCTTCATTGCGCAGAATGGCAGCAGGAGTCAGGTCAAGCCCAGAGATTTTCTTGGGCTTCTTGGTCTTCTTGGAGATATGAGATTGATCTTCATACTGCACACTGGGTTTAGGAGGTGTAGTTTTCAATGTATTCATGGTCGAAGCTTTTGGTGTTGCAGAGGGCTTTGAAGCTTTTGACTTCTTCTTCTTTTGCTTCGATGGTGCAGGTGCATTCTCAGAGTCTGCATCATCAGCAGATTGCTCTACTGTGGCCCTCTTAGAAGCAATATGTGAGAGCATCCCATCGAAGCTATTGAAGGTGCTGATGACATTAGGATTGGCGTCACGTGTGCCATCCGGCCTTGGAGTAGATGGACCAGGGTTGAAGTTGAGTCCGAGTTCCTTCCTGTTCTTGGCAGCCGACTCCTCTGTGAACTGGAAGTTGCACTTGAAGAGATCATCATCACGACACCATCGAAGAGATGATAGGTTGGCATTCTCTGGCTGAGGTCCTCTGACCATGCACGGATAGAAGCCTTGGGAAATAGCTTTAGGCTTCGTCTTGGGTTGAAAATTCTTGTAAAGAATATCGCCCCATGGGCGCTTGATGGCATTCTGTTTAGCATACTCAGGAGTGATGAAGTTGTACTTGAACCACTGTTCAGCCCAATATCTTCAGATGCATTGCATTCTAGTCTTGGGCTGATTGTAACTTTCCTCAGGGTCAGGTTTGTAAACTTCAAAGAGATCCGGAGGCAGATCCAGAGTAGTATTTCCATGGCTGCCTGCCACCCTTCCTTGCAGATTTTTTAGTTGCCATTATATTCAGACAGAGAGGCTTCAAAACAGTGAAAGGCTTCTGTCTACTTGTCAAACAAGAACTGGCTTCAGGAGAGTCACTCTGATGCTGTAAGTATTCTGCAAATGAATGCATACTATGAGAACCAAGGGATTCTCCCACGGACATGTACATGTGACAGCATTAGAGATGCGAGGGAAGGGGAAGAGGTCATATGCATTCTCAGAAGATTTTGAAGATAAATTAGCTTGAAGACATTGACCTCATAGTACGAAGACATTCACTTATTTGAAGTGGGTTTGTTCGAGATCTGTACGTCCATGAATAAGCACAAGTGAGGAATCTAACTAGTTATGAAGCATAAGTGAATATACTTTGCAAGATATGAGATTCAGAAAGAGAAAGATCCAGTTTTGGAAGTGCATAAACCACTTTTGGTTGAAGTGGATGGATTTGACAGATCGAAAAAGTGGTAAAAAAGTGAGCTTTATTTACCACAAAAGAACTGCTAGACGGGGTAGAACAAATGCCGAGCAGTCCAATCTCCCGCGCCCTAACTTGGCGGCGAAAACACCTATGGCGGCAGTGGAGAAGACGAGGTCCGCGGCCGGCGTGAGGATGGCGTCGAAGAAGCCGCGGCAGCTAAGCACTTTGTCTCCGGCGTCAACGCGAGCTAGTGGTGGCGCTATGGTTTGAGCGAGATGACGAGGTGGAAGAGGAGACAATGACCGCGTGGGTGTGTATTTATAAGGTGAAGGGCTGTGCAGCGCAATTATACAGATGCCCCTGGCGCTTCACATCTGAAGGACACATGGCATGCATGCAACTCATCGAGAGTTATTCCATGTTCCCACACACGCCTGGTTTGTCGGGTGGTCGTTCCGGCTTCTCCGGTATTCAGGCAAAAGAGATATAGCATTAAAACAATTTTAAATGTGTGTATCTGTATCTTCAGCTGACAAGGATGTAGTGAAGACATTCGACACGTTTCAACAGAATGCATACGACTAGATAGATAGAATTTGAGGAAGAAGCATAGAAGGGGTTAGGGTCCGATCACATTCACTTAATTCAGAAGATGGCAAGTTTGAAGATATAGCTATAAGTGAATGTTGTAGAGGACAGATATATATACATCTGGGCTTTTCTGTTTCACGTAACAGAATATTATTATGTTACCCTATTTGAACTGCCAGTTTCAGGCGGTTGTACTCATGATTTTTATCTCATTGAACTGATCGTCCACTCTAGTTCAAAAAAAATATTGCAAATTTTTTTGTCAGAATGGGGCATGCAATATATCGTTGGAAAGCTCTTGACAGCTACATTACAATCATATATGATTTTTTTTGCAAAATCACCATGGTTTAAGAGCAGTTTTGGAAAACCCTTTTTTTAAAACCGGAAAAGCGAAACAAATTTTGGACTTAATTTTCAAACGGTTTGTCGGAATTGAGCAAATAAGATGAATGGCTTTTGCAAACCCGACATACGGCGATGTGGTTCATGCCAACAGCAAATATGCACAACTTGATTGGTAGTGATATCTAGACTGAGCCATGTACCCAATTGTTGTAGCATGACCCTCTTTTGTTTGATATTATGTATTGTAGTTAGTTTCAAGGATAGATACCTTTCTGGGATCAAGTGCATCCTAACTCACCTGCGTAGCATGTACTGATAATGATGGTGGAGATGTTGTGCAGAAGCCATATATATCAATTAGGCTTCAAGTGCATACTTGTTGGTCAAAGTGTTGTCCAATGGGAATTATATTTTGTATTACTCATGTAGCCTACAAAGTCTGTCGCACAGCCTTGTAACTTCGTACTCCATTTCTAAATTTGTACTAGTACTAGTAGTCCTCTGTACTGTATATTGTGTTACTCATACTACTACCTCCCTCCTGGTTTATTGGTCCCCTTCATAATTTGTGTCAAATCTTGACCATAAATTTAACTAACTAAATGTTGATGCATGTCACAAAAAATTATATCGTTGGATTCGTATTTCAACATAGTTTCCAATGGTATAATTTTCGGTAACATGCATTGACATTTAGGTAGTTAAACCTATGGTTAAACACTAAATACGACTAGTAAGTAGTACAGTAGTATTAGTATATGTTAGTCAAATTATTCGTCATGTCCTCACATCGAGGTGACGTGACAACATGCTGCGCGTGAGGTGACACAAGAGTCCCGGCGGCGTGTTTAGTTCACCAAAGTGAGCGTCACCCCTCTCGTAGTACAACAGCACTCTCCCATTCTCTACAAAATCACTCTCCCATTCTCTCCCGGTCTCCCCGCCTCCCATCCGCCGCCTTGTTCTGATCCATTTGGTACGATGAGCGATGAGCTACTGGAGCTGATATACTTCATTGCAAGTAGTCAAAAGGAAGACGCTGAAAAAATTGTTCTCAATAAGGATGCTCTTCAAGCTAGCCGGATGAAGGAAGGAACTAGCGAGGACGCTCCTGTGAGTATTCGTCCTGTCGCCCTGTATGATGATTTTGAGCTTTATGGGGTTTTTCAAGTCTTTAGAGTATGCATGTGGTAATGAAGCCGATACCCCAGTTTGGCCTGGTATTGTGGACTTCAGATTTGGTGTACCACTTATATGTCAAAATCTTTCATGATTTACTTAAAACAGTTGATTGATCATACATTATGTACCATTTAACTGGAATTAACTGATGCAAGTCCAAGAAGGATTAGCCGATGCTGCCAGCTGGTGTCAAGTTCGATCCCACAGACCAGGAGCTGATCGAGCACCTTGAGGCCAGAATGAGTGCCCACAACATGAGATCTCACCCTCTCGTCGATTTTTTTTCACACCAACCATCGACAGCGAGCACGGCATATGCTACACACATCCTGAGGAACTTCCAGGTGAGACACCAATCGGTCGTCTACTTGCACAAACATATTCCTTTGTTTATACCTCTATTTTTCTTTTTAGATGCAGACCTAGTGAAGCAATTACAATTTGACAGTTAATAAAAAGTGAAGCAAGTGACTACAACATGCCAAAGATGTTATGAAAATGCCAACTATGTACCATAAAACTTGTATTCACCAATACTGCAGGTATCACACTGAGTGGCCTAAGCAAGCATTTCTTCCAGGCAACTAGAGGGTGTTCAAAAGGGGCACGCAGACGCGTCACAGGATACAGTCGGAGTGCGGCATGCACGCGATGTGGCCCAAGACTGGCAATACCTTGCCGGTGATGGTCAACGGTTGGCAGATGGGCAACAAAAAGGTTCTGCTGCTGCACACCAACAAGAACTTCGACCAGCAGAGGACCAACTGGGTGATGAACTAGTACCACCTCGGGGACCTCAAGCAAGAGAAGGAGTGGGAGCTGGTATTATTGTTAAGGATCTTTCAATGTGAACTTGCATTTCCTTCCAACCATCATGTCGAGGGTCGACGTGGATATAAAGCTAAATCATTTGTTTCGAAATGAATTTTCAGGCACCTGATTTTTATTTGATGGGTAGCATAAGCACCTGCCTTTCGAATTCCCAGTTCTCCAAATTTTTTTACATCTTCGAAGTACGCACAGGATCCATCCGGTTTGATAGGCTGATAGTTGGACGCAACACGTCGGAACTGGGTTGTGGCATGCCAAGCCTAGCTGTAAATTGTTAAAAGAGAGGAGCGATGGATTTAGGCCTTCCCGAACAGTTAAGTGTCGCGACCTCGATCGCGTGAAGCGCCTCCCATGGACTCAAAAAAGGCCTAGTCGGTTATTATTAGTTGAAATATGTAAAGTATTCCATAATAAAAAGAAATATGTAAAATGCAATGAATTTAGTCGGGTTTCACTGAAAACCATCTGATTTGCATGAAATTCGTCCGTGGAACCACAAGACGGCTATCCATACACAGCCTAATCGTAGGGAACCAGCAGGTCCATGGCCGTACGCAAGCAAGTGCATGCACTTATTATCACGATGGAAAAATAATGTTGACGTCTCAGGCACCTACAAAATTTTCAACGTAGTCAATAAATGAGAGAATTCTGCAAGTACAAACTGATAACCGGGATCCAGCAGGTACATTGTTTTTTCAGGTCGAGCAAGCTTCAACTGGGCTATAGACTTCCCTGGCTTGGTTTTGTTTTTAAAAGGCCCAGTCCATGACGACAATGGGGCACAAAGATCTAGCAGTCATCAACTGGCCTCTAGCCCGCTAGTCTTAGTTATATTTTCTCCTACAACACACAACCTAGTTCCATTTTCCTGTTGAAACGCCATGTCCTCTCTACCTATAGTTTTTGTAGCAACCCGACCTCAAACAGTCAAGCCTCTGTGTATCTGTGCCATCCCTGGATCGGTATGCTGGCACACACAGTACATCAATGTATATATCAAAGTGCAATCACATGTATAAATAACGTAAAATTGATATATACCTCATAAGTCTCAGCGGAAACAAACGAACGGGTGTGGAGTCCCATCAACGCCAACAACAAGTTGAGTGTAGACCGTAACCCTACAACGTAACTCTTACTCGTTGTAGAAATTCTTGCAACAAAAGACGTTGCAGCCCTGTAGGTCAGTACATTGAATGTACTGGCAAGTCACATCCTAAGAATAATGAACCTATTTGTACATGCAATTTGGCTGGTGGAAAGCTCTAAGTTTAGTTTTGCATAAAGATAGTGTTTCCCTAAAATAAAGGATATTATTCTACCACTAATGTATAGCATAGGAGGAGTTGGTAAACCCAACTCAATCCATTCTCAAAGTTTCATTTAAAACCCACCTGTTTAATTAAGAGTGATGAGATCTCCGAGCATTTCCACTACTAGATGCTCAAGTTGTCCATAACTGGGGACACAGCTAATCGATTAGGTTTTAACACTCTGCAGAGGTTTGCGCACTTTTCCCCACAAGACTCGATCGCCTCCCTTGAAGTTCTCGCACTGCCTGGCGTTTGAGAACAGGATGACCGAGACATAGTCTTTTGAAAATGTTCCCCCTTAACCCACGGATAGGCCGGTACACCTACATCATTCTACATCTGCTAGCCCATCCCAGAAGGGGGTCACACTAACTATTCAACTAAGCCAGAGCCCATATTGGCTTGTGGCTGCACACATAAGCTTCTAGACATGAGAATACGATTGATCTCTTTGAGCCTGGGCGGCCGACCACTAGTGGTGCACCACCATGGATTAACCATGCATGCTCCCACTGTACTTCGCCACCATTCAAACCAAATACCGCCCAGGTAGTTCATTTACAATCCTTGGTCCTGATTACTACTTTGTCACTCATGTCTCGCCATGTTCGCTTCCCAAACCATGTCTACATTTAGCGAGGCAAAAATAAATTACACGGTGGTGACAAGGATGTATAAATCTGACCTACCTCAAATGAACTACTAGGTAATGGCATAGCCATCTGGCAACAATAGATCCTACCACGCAATCCTACCACAAAAGGACTAAGTGCATAATATATACATAGGTAATTGGAAGAATGGTCAAATGTGAACTTGCCTTGATACTGGTAGTTGAATTCTAGAGATCGATAGTACTCGGCTTCGCACTCCGGACAGTCTATCGTCAAAGTAAAATAACATACATAAGAAATCATTCCAGAGAGCAATAACATGCAACACAAAAGACTCAGAAAACCAAATGGAAACCCAACACACATAACTTGCATGCAAATAATTCTAGTTGCTAACAATAAGTGACATAAGGTGCAAGACCGTGATGTGATCTATCATGCATACTTGGCGTAGTAATAAAACTATCATGGACAGATCCTAGGTGTGTGAAAATATTTTGAGAAAGGTCTAGGTGATAGGGTTTGGCTACAGTGACACGGTGAAAAAGATTCAACTCAAACTGAGCTACGGTTTAGGAGATATGGCCATTTGAAGTTTGAATTCAAATCTGAATAATTTCAAATTTTAATCCGACAAAAGTTTACAAAGATGACACTACTGGATAGATCTAATCAATACGAAGAATTTGCCACTTGTTTCATCGAGTTTGGATCTACGGTTAAAAAGTTGTGGCTAATCTAAGTTTAGGGGCTAAACTGAAATTTACAGGGACCTAACAGTGAAGAAAAATATAGCGATCAAGTCCCTGGCCACGTGGCGCACTGTGAGAGGCCAGAGAGTGTTCACTATGGAAACTATACGGTGAAAGGCCACTAAATAATAAAAACAACTACTGCGGCTAAATAAAAAGAAAACCGGAGACCGGTTTTTCACTAAAACCGCACGGTTTAATAAAACCTTGGTTAACCGTTTTAAACAAAAAAACAAACACAACGGGAGGGCAGCTCACAGCGAGCGGCAGCGTCGGCGTCGATGACGTGTAGGGGATGGCGGTGCGGCGTTGGGCAGCGACAGGGCGACGGCTACGTCGGCCTCTGGTGGGTTCCGGCGGCGGCGAAGTGGACGGAGGGGTGCGGCGTGGCGCGGGCGACCGGATGGTGGGGTCGGAGGGCGGCGGGGTGGCCGGCGTCGATCGGAGGGAGGCGGCGGCGTTCGGTGCTCCGGTGAGGGTGCGGTTCGTCAGGGCGGCGTCTCTGGGAGACCTAGGTTGCAAAAAAAGATGTCAAACGGGTGCGGGGCGGCAAGGAAACAAATTTTTGACAAAGAGGAGAGAGCTTGGGGTTTCCACCGACGACGGAAACAACGACGGAGAGCTTCAGCTCCGGCGAGATCCAAATGGACGGGGCGGTGTCTGTGAGGAGCGAGGGAGCGAGCAAAGTGGCAGAATCGAAGGAGGGGCGTCAAGGGCATTTATAGGCGCGAGGAGGGGCTGCGGAGTCGTGGGGATGATGCTTATCCCGAGAGGGATGCGGACGGCGGGTTCGGGGCACGGGCGCATGCTCTATCTGAATGGAAGGAGCGGGAGGTTGGGGATGACGGGGCGGGGCCCACTTGACAGCAGGAGCAGTGTACGTCAGAGGGAGAGGAGGAGCGGGCGACTCGTGCGTGCGGCGCTGGGGCGCTGGCCTCCTGGCGCTTGCCTGGGCCGGCTTGGTGCGCTGGCTAGCTCCTGGGCCGAAGGCCATGGGCCGGCTGGCGGGCGCGTGTGCATCTTTTTGTTTTAAACTTAAAGAAACAAATGCAAAAAAAGAAAATAAATAAATACTTTACATAGGCATACTGTATACCAAAATGTTCAGAAAAATACCCCGAATAAGATGAACTATTTTGCAAGTTCAACTAAATTCCATAAAAATCATAAAAGTCAAATAGTGCTACTATTGCATTTAAAATCAATAAAAATCATTTTTTAAATAGCAAAATGATTTCAAATTTATTTTCTCCTAATTTTCCATTGAAGGGAATCATTTTACCCTTATTTCCATTTATTTATTTTTAGGAGAAAAATAATTTGAAGTAAAACTAAATAACTTCCAAGAGGATTTGAATTTGGAATTTCAAACAACTTCGAATGGAAAATGAGTTTCAAATAACTTCAAAGTGACTTCCAAATTCTTTCTTTGAAACTTCCAACTCTCTTTCTTCAAATATGAAGAAGTCATTTTATGAACTCATTGAGTTGCTTAAAGTTTCTAAATTTGAAATATTTCAAATGGAATTCAAATCATTTTAAAACCCCTTTTCATTTCTTTAAATGGAAGAAGTCAAATTATCTTCACTCTAGGGTTTTGTGATGAGATGACTTTGAGTTCATGGAGATCAAGAAAAGTGCAAGATGAAAGTTTTGGGGAAGTCCTTTTATTCCCTCTTATTCAACTTTCAAAAATAAAAAATTCTTTTTGCACTCAATTTCACACCATCAATCACACAACAAACAAACAAACAATCACAATTATTTATTTAATATAACATTCCAAAATTTAGAATTTTGGGATGTTACAGTTTTACTAGTTCATATACATGTATTATTATATTGAAAATATAGTTTCCTTTTCATATTTACATCCTTTTTTTGTTTTCCTTCCTAGTGCTAATTGTTTACCACTGGTTTTCCCTAAAACCAACTCAATTGTCCGCATCTAATTAGCTTAAAAAAATGAAACATTTTTTTGGCAAAACAACAAGTTCTTAAAAAATTGTTTATCATTTCAGGATTAAAACAGTTTGGACTCCACTGAAATATGAAAAATTAGGTTGAACTTCTTGACCGTGGTCCTGGGCAGAAAATGGGTTGTAATGAATTCCTTAAGAATTAGCAAATGGGCTGCAGATTATTAAAAGAATAGCAAATGGGCTTTATGTTGTCTGCCACAGATTTGGAGGCTGACTTGTGGGCCTACTAAGTTCATGCGTACACAAGGTTTCTAAAAAAGAAATTTAGTCAACAATCGACTCTACGAGCGTCACACCGTTAGATGTCAATCCAATGACAATCATGCTTCTTCAGTCTCTAATCTTCCCACTCTAGCCGCCCATACCAGCGTCGGCGGAACCGCCTGCTGTCGCCTCCCATGGCGGGCTGCACTGCCGGGCAGGCCTCATGGCCCAACCCTACTCGCATCCCTGGCCTGGCCATCCCTCTACTCAACCACACCTCCTGATATTTTCCGGCGATGACAACCTCACACTGCAGTCGAACCAGTAAACCCTCATACCCACTCCGCGTGGGAAACAACTGCCGAGTCTTCCTCTACTCCGAGTCGTTCCCTTACTTGGCCTCGTCGCCGTCCACCGCCTTGGTGCTATCGGCACGGCATGGTCAATGAACAACATCCATCGGAAGAGGACTATACGTGGAGAGGCTGACAGCTGGGTCCACGACCGCACGCAAGGAAGTGCCTGTTTTTTTGCGAGTAGGAAGTGCCTCCTTATTATGTGGAAAATAATGATTCCTCCACCTGACAACGGGACCCACCGGAAGGGCCTCTGTATTTCATGAAAAAAACACTCCCTAGCTGACAGCTTGGACCCACCAGCTATATCTTCGCACGCAAGGAAATGCCTACTCATTACGCACAAAAAAATGAATGCCCCGCTGCTAGGTGGGACCCACCATATTTGGAGGATGACTTGTGGGCCTACTAAGTTGACGCGGACATAGGGCTTTGTCAACTTAGTCAATATAAACGATTCTAGCTGCGGTGATCGTACGATGTCCATCCAACTGGTGTCATGCTTCTTCAACCTTTGGTCTTCTTGCTCCAGCCGCCCAAACCATCGCAGGCCGTGCCGCCTTCTCCTGCCTCCCGTGGCCGACAGTGCTGCCACGCAGGCCTCACCGCCCCCCTCCTACTTCAACCGCTGGCCAGGTCATCCTTCTACTCACCCACAACCCCTGTTATTCTGCGGAGACGACAGCCTCACACCGCAGCCAAACTAGTCAGCCCTCGTACTCCACTCCCCGTGGGCATCCACTGCCGCATCTTCCACGGACCCACATCGTCCCCTTCCTAGTCCTCGCCGTCATCCATCGCCTTGGTGCTCTCAACGTGGTGTGGTCAACGTGATCAAGGAATGACTTCCATCTAAAGAGTACTTTACATGGAGAGGCTAACAACTGGGTCCACGGCCGCAACAAGGAAGTGCCTCCTTATTACGTGTAAAATAATTATTCCTCCACCTGACAGCGGGACCCACCAGAAGGGACTCTGTATTTTGCAAAGAAAACGCTTCCCACCTGATAGCTGAGACCCACCAGCTACATCTTCGCATGCAAGGAAGTGCGCCCATATTACAGGCAAAAAATGATTCTCCCCCATGACTGCTGGGACCCACCAGTTATATCTTCGCATGCAAGGAAGTGCCACCTTATTCTCCCTGATAGCTGGGACCCACCCGGTCGAACTGTACATAGGGTTGTCTGGCTGGCCATGAACGTGTACATACATACTCGATCGGTCTCTCTACAATGATAAACCGTGGCCGAGCAAGCAGCGGCATGTGTAGTAGTAGAGCCCCCGACGTAGTAGTTGAGGCAGTACAGTCAAAACCATGTACACGTACGTATAGCCAGATGCAAAAAAATACGGCCATGCACGTACATACAGGTGGGGTCTCGAATGCGTAGTTGCGCATACGTACGGCCAGGGCTCGTGTACTTGGAGAGGCAACGGATGGCAGCAACGACGTCTTGTTCATCGGAAGCCAACCGGCTGGGTCAGAATGGAGAAACTGCGTTGTGTTCATCAGGAGGCAACGAAAAGCGTCATGTTCATCGAGAGCGACGGAACAGCCGAAATGGGGTCCTACTCATCGGGAGGGGTGTGGTGTACCGCGAAATGGAGGAAACGGCCTTCCGTTCGAGTGCCTATGGCCGAAACGGGGTGCTGTTGGTTGGGAGTGGTGTGGCTTACTACAAAACGCAAGAAACAGACTTGTGTTGGAGCGCCTATAGTCGAAACAGGGTCCTGTTGATCGGGAGGGGTGTGGCATACCCCAAACGGAGGAAACGTACTTGTGTTGGAGCACCTACGATCGAAATGGGGTCCTATTCATCGGGACGGCTATGGCGTACCACAAAACGGGACTCCACGGGCTACTGTTCATCCACCATCTATTGCCTCGCTGCAGCCTCCACGGGTTACTGTTCATCCACCGTCGACTTCCACTGGTACAGCAAGGTGCTATACAAATGGTTTTTAAGCCCTTTCTGCGACGACGCTCTGAACCGTCACCTAGTGAGTGACTGCGATAGGGGGGGTCCTTCCCACACGACCCAGAAACCATCGGGGATATGCCCTCCTGGCACATACGCTTGGCAAAATGAGGCCGTGTGCAACCGGCGAGCGATCAAATACGGTTATACGAATAGTAATGCTAAAAAACACAATTATACAGGCGAAATCGTTTCCGGTCGCAAGTACATCACACACAATCAGTCCCCGCTAAACGTTTCCGTTGGTATATACATCCCACACAGTCGCTCCAAGGAAAATGTTTGCGCAAGGTGGCCTAACGCAACAGTTTTCAAGAGAATGTCGTGTGTGTTGTTCATTGATCCAACACGGTTTATTCCTAGAAATTATGTGCGTTGCCTGAGGTCATCGCCCACGGTGTTTTCTCAATACCCGTTTGCAATAGAATAACCCAATTAGTAGGCTAATTGCCCTACTATTAATAATCCATTTATTAGTCTAATTGACATTCATATTAAGCACATAATATATTTCATTTCCATGTTAAGGAAGTAGGATTTCATAATTGAAATACATCAGAGTACAACATGATATAGCTTCAGCACTCAGCTACCCCTTTACACAATTGCACCAGCACCAAGTTTCACATGCAACATTGAGAACCTTTCAAAATTAGCATCATAGACGGTACATAGACAGATGCATCTCATCTGGAAAACTGCTGAAGCGGAAGGCGAATATTGAGCCTTCATTCATGTTGAAGGTCTTTGCAACTTTAGGCCAGTGCCTGTGGATGATTGACCGTCTGTTCTTCGTCCTCTTCAGGAACACTTCAATATTGAACAGTGGGTGTTGTATGAAAACCTTCCTTGCCTCCTAACCATAGAGGTGCTTTGAGAGGTAATCAACATTGAACTGCTTTGGAAAGGTCCGAAAACAAGGATGTGCATAAATATCTTCTCTATATTGGACATGGGGCAAAGGAATAAAAAAGGCAAGGTATAATAATTAGTACCATCTTGTAGTGAACAGATGTCTTCTTCATTGTGCAGACAAAGATCTTGTTGATTCTTTTCACTAATTTCTTTATCCTAACAATCTTTCTGAGTTTCTTGACTTGATTGATATTCATGGACAACTCATTGCCCCATATGCAAAAAGGGTCGAACAGTGGGTTCCTGCAATTGCGCAATAATGTTAGAATGGTTCCTGCAAATGCATAATAATGTGCTATTAGACAACGGACCATGCACATGCTAATCTCGATTGTAAACCTCAGTGCTTCCCATTGTTTCCCTGCAACACATATAAGGTAGTTAGTCATCAGGTTAAGTAAGGGTTCTCATGCTATCAGTAAAATATATTGATGAAAAATAAGCACATTGCAGATTCATCATATTAATTCAAGCCACATGGAAAACATATTTATCCCAACCAAGCGTGATTAAGAACTAGGAAATATAGCACTTGTATATGTTTCTCATGTATTAAGTGCAACCAAATTCGATTTATTCCTCACATGCACAACAATACAAAATTCGACCCACGACAATTGGACATCGCATTGCAGAATTGAACCAAGCAGTTTACTAAACACCACAACAAATGAACCAAACATTAACTGAGCATCACATTGCACAACATAACATACTCCTAATAGAAGGTCAGATAGTTAACCAAACCAAGCATGCTTAACAACTTGGAAATATAGCAATTGTATTTTTCTCATGTATTTAGTACAGCCAAATTCAATTTATTCCTCACATGGTATACAATAACAGAATGCACCAACAACAATTGAACATCGCATTGCAGAATTGAACCAAACAGTTAGCTAAACACCACAACAAATGAACCAAACATTAGCTGAGCACCACATTGCACAGTATTACATACTCCTAATAGAATATCAGACAGTTAAGCAAACCAAGCATGCTTAACAACTTGGAAATATAGCAATTCTATTTGTTTCTCATGTATTTAGTAAAACCAAATTCAATTTATTCCTCACATGGTATACAATAACAGAATGCACCCACAACAATTGAACATCGCATTGCAGAATTGAACCAAACATTTAACTAAACACCACAGCAAATGAACCAAATGTTAACTGAGCACCACATTGCACAATATAACATACTCCTAATAGAAGATCAGATAGTTAACCAAACCAAGCATGCTTAACAACTTGGAAATATAGCAATTGTATTTGTTTCTCATGTATTTTTTGCAAAGAAAAATTCGATTTATTTCTCACGTGGAAGACAATACAAAAGTGCACACTGAAGAATTGAACATCACATTTGCAGAATTGAACCAAACAGTTAACTGAACATGAGAACTAATTAACCAAACAGTTAATAAGTGAGCACCGCATTGCATAACATATAGAACATATACACTAGAGCAATAGATTGCATGGTAAATTTAGATAGCACAATTCACTAGATTTCATTAAGGACGGGCAGTAGCTAGCAAACTGAACATGAGTCCTTATAGTGAGCTAATAAGACAAGCTACTCCTCATTGTCGAAGATATTGATGACGATTGGCTCCTTGGACATGGAAGAGGGCGAGTCCTCCACATCGTGGTTGCCCTCGTCATAGTGGTGAGTTTCCTGAGCCGCTCCGGGAACCAACTTGCTGGCTCTTGAGTTGAGGTAAACACGTGCACACTGAGAAAACACCTCGTAGTCTTCGTCGAAGGCACCGAGGCTGGCCTCGAGAAAATGCCACGAACTATAGTTTAAAGCAGCCAACCGCGTCGCGGAATCGATGTGCGAGGCATCGACGGTGGCCTCGACGGTGAGGTGCTCCTCCAAGATCTGGGGGTCGGAACGAATGGCAGCCATCGCAACCTCATCCGCGTGTGCAACCACGATTTGCTTCTCCGCTGCCAAATGTTCCTTGAGCTCCTGGCTATACTACATGCACCATGGCTTAGGACGGTGCTTATTTGGTGGAGGGGTCTATGATTTGAGTGGAAGGTGTCGCGTTAGTGGTTGGGGCATGTGGGATGTGGAAGGAGGAGGAGGATGGGGGTCGGCTGTGGATTACCTTCCTGGATAGACGAGGTCGAGCAGCATGAAGGAGGGTCGCCGACGAGGAGGCGGCGCTGCAAGCAAGGGGTGAAGGTTTCAACTTGGAAAGGAAGGCGGAAACAGGGACCATTTTGGCCAATTCTTCTAGGGTCACTGACAGAATATGTCAACTAGTGACCTTCACCAATTGATCAAAAGTTGCTCGGGGGGCTCCAAACCCTCAACTATATCGACCATTTTGGCCATAAACGTCATAATTTCCTTACACGAAATGGTCATAAAATAGACATCACTGATTCGCTGCCTTATTTCTAGTTGATCACGACCAATATAGATGGTCATAACCTTGTAAATTGTCGTGGATTGCTATGACTAGGCGCCACCTCATCGGTTTTGCCTATGTGTCATATCCATGTGTCAATTTTTGCCCTAGGTTGTGAAGCAACCTATATTTCTGTCATTCCCAAAAAATTGGGCATTCTTTACTATCCAAATCATTGCCTCATGACAATATTCAACTCCATTTGTCTGATAAATCCTCCTCGGCAAATTTCCAATTTTTTTGTTCAACTCGAACTGGTGAAGTAAGTACTAGCTAGGCATATCCTAATGAGCTGAATTTTTGCCACATCTTCTATATTCCCAAATCATAGCTCTCCGCAAAATTTGAGCCGCATCTAACAATACATGTGAGTGTGGCTTCAACATTCATATTTCTGTCTAATGTGGTACGTTGCAAAGCAGGTGACACCTAGGCTCCTCCATTTGAGCTGCAAATTTTCCAAGATAGTGTCCTTAGTAGATGTTCATCCTCGGCCAAAACTCAGGCCCATTGGCCATGCGCATTTCCCGTACCACTAATCAAACACTAGGGTGCTAATTCATGTTTGAGCTCAGTTCAGTCTCCTCGTGAGATTCTTCTATTGCCTTCTTCTTCTTGACACCTATCAGGGGAGTGCCCAACCCACTAGACATGCCTAGGCCGCCCGGAACGCGTGGCAACACCACGGTCACACGGTGACCACGCGGCGGGCATGAGAGTCTACGCGCTTTGGAGTTGGGGCCCTGGGCCACCATCCAAACCTCAACGTATCGCCACCAAACCATGTATTTCTGATTAAATAGATACTTATGTACCTATAAATGATTTTTAGAAAAAATAAAGAGCAAACTATGAGGCAGCTGCAGTTCAAAGTTGACCCTCTTCCTCCTAAATCGCCAGAAATTTGTCTTTTTCACCAGAGGTGTATAGGTACTTTTCACGACCAACCATTTTGTCAATTTTACATTAAATATGGACTAATATATTATAAAAATGACCTGGTCCCATTTTTCAACAAATATATGGTAGGTCCTTCATAAAAAAAACTCATTTTGGGCACTCGAAAATGGAAAATTAATTTTTCGTCCAAAGAAAATGAATACTCCCTTAGGAAACATTGTTTGCCATTCCAATATGCACCCTTGTGCACAATATGAGATCATTTGAACAAACTATGCTATGAATGTGGCCGTAAGATTGATCATTTGGCTTGAAAGCCATGAATCTTCAGAGATGATTGCTCATTTCTGAGAACACTTTTTAAAAAAGAATTGCCATATTACAAGTTTCTTATTTTTCCTGGTAACTCGGTCAAATATAATGACACAATGCGAAGGTTTTCCAATTTTTTTATTTTTTTGAATTTTTTATGCCCGTTTCAAAATGCGGTCAAAACGGCGGGCTCGACCGTTCCTAGCTAGTGGTTGAATCTTGGAAGACTTTTGATGTTTCTCTGATTAAATAGATACTTATGTACCTAGAAATGATTTTTGGAAAAGATAAAGAGCAAACTATGAGGCGGCTGCAGTTCAAATTTGACCCGCTTCCTACTAAATCGCCGGAAATTTGTCTTTTTCACGAGAGATTGATTAAAACTTTTGACACCCGACCATTCGGTCAATTGTGCATTAAATATGGTATAGTATTTTAGAAAATTGATTTGGTCCCATTTTGCGACAAATATATGGTAGGTCCTTCACAAAAAAACTCATTTTGGGCACTCGAAAAATGGAAATTTGATTTTTCGTCCAAAGAAAATGAAAACTCCCTTAGGCAACATTGTTTTCCATTCCAATATGCACCCTTGTGCACAATATGAGATCATTTTCACAAACTATGCCATGAATGTGGCCATAAGATTGATCATTTGTCTTTTAAGCCATGAATCTTCAGAGATGATAGCTCATTTCTGAGAACACTTTTTTAAAAGAATTCCCGTATTACAAGTTTATTATTTTTCCTGGTAACTTGGTCACATATAATGACACAATGCGAAGGTTTCCCAATTTTTTTGATTTTTTTTTGAATTTTTATGCCCATTTCAAAATGCGGTCAAAACGGCGGGATTGACCGTTCCTATCTGGTGGTTGAATCTTCGAAAACTTTTGATGTTTCTCTGATTAAATAGATACTTATGTACCTAGAAATAATTTTTGGAAAAAATAAAGAAAAAATTTCAACCCTTCCACACCAACTCCGAAACCCTAGGTCATTTTCCATGCACCCCTCGCCTCCTTTCTTTCCCGCATCATCCATCAATCCCCTTCCTTCTCCTCGTTGTCTCTCCCGATGGAGAGAGAGAGCAAGAGCTTGCCTCCTCCCTTCCAGATCGCCGCTGCCACCTCCCTCTAGCGGAGCTCGCCGCCGTCCATGGCCTCCCCCTCGCCCCTCCCCTTCCCCCACCCAACCAAACTAACCAGCCCACCCAACACCCTTTCTCCTCCAAGACAGCCAAGCCGCACCCTCTCCCCTCAGATCCATGGCGCTGCTCAGCGCCGGCGCGGCCCTGCGAGCGTGCGTGGTCACCCCGGCGCTGACGACGGCGGTGTGGGCGTGCCTCGCCATGTCGCTGCCCCCTACAGTCACCGCCTCGGCGGCCCTCCGCCAAGAACCAAGGCCGGCGACGTCTACTGCACGCCTGATCCGACACGAGGACCACGAGCAGGGGACGGGCTTCCTCACTCCGCCCCGGATCTGCTGCTGCCCCCCCCCACTGGCCATGGACTCCATCCTAGGGTTTCCGCCACCGCCACCGGAGAGGGGAGGGGAGGAGTGTAGAAGGACCAGAGCGAGATGGTACGTGTGTTGTCCTCTTGATCTTTTTCTCAATCTGATCCATACTCGGCCTTTGTTATTAATCGTGTGGCTGATGGTCTGATTCGATGGTTCGGCAGGCCGGACAGCTCCTCGGGCAGCTCCTCGTCATGGGCAGCCCCGTCGTCGACAGGGCCATGGTGCAGGCCTACCGCCAGACCATCGTCAGTGAGTGCCCTTGCTGTCAAGAACTCAGTGGTGGTGATAGGATTTGTTTTTGGCTTGATGGGCATAGTCTGCACTCTGGAATGCTACACCATTGAAGTGTAAACGAATTGTGCAAAAAAATTGCTGTCTTCCATTTTACTGGTGTCTATTCTTGTCATGTATAATTGTCATTTAGTACTGAAGGATGCAGGCAAGGAATTTTATTGTTTGATTAAATGAATCAAAACCTGAAGGAGATCTAGATTAACAGTAGAATCACATAGTTGTAATTACCCGAGAAATTTTAACAAAAGCTCACTGTTATGATGTTCAGTTTTGTATGAAACAAATCAGGTCTTGGTTCAGTTTTGTATGTGTCGATTTGATTAAACCTTGACTGAAACCAAAGCATCACATTTTGATTAAACGTTTACATGAGTTGTTATTCTATTCAAGTTGGTGAACTAAGCTATTTTTATTTAGTTTGCTCTCTGCTATGTCAAAGCCATTATTGTGAGCCATCACTGCATTACATTTTCCCAGAATTACAAATTAGCCACGGACTTGATTTGTTATTTGCATCACTAGCCTTTTGGGGCACCAGATTTATACTATGCTTGCTGCTGCTATTTGTGCCTGCTGATTGATTATACAGTGATCGAGACGCTGCTAATTTTACTGATTGATATTGTTGCTGTCATATGCAGACTGTTGTGATGGAAAATCATTTGATTTGCTGCATATCATCAATTCAACAGGAAGCGCCAACGGTGACAAGATAGATAGTAGGTAGGTTGCATTTCTGTTACTTGGGCAACACATCTGACTGCTGTTAAATAAAAGAATTAGTTTGGTTTTTACTGAGGATTTTGCTGTACGCAGAGTCATGTCGTGGTTTACAAACTTGGCCGTTGGAACTGTTTTGTGCCTTAAATATGTGTGATTCAGCTATGAGATGCACAAGTTTGTATTGTGATTTCTGGAACCCTGCTGTTTAGATGCGGTTTTGTTGTCCTTTTGAATGGTTAGTACCCCAGATTCGTGTTTTGTTTGCTGAAAACTATAGTTGTGTTTACTGTAGAGTGTAGACTCGTGGCATGTACTCTGACAAAATATTTGAAGGGTTAAATAATGCTGAAATGCCCTGATGCAGTGTAGCTCTACTGATGATACGGATTGACAGATCTTTTATGCTTGTGTTTGATTTGATGCCATGTCGACTTGCTTGCATAATCATGAAGTAAATTGCTCGGTGCAGTTATTTTCTCTTTAAAAAATTACAGTGTATGTCATCTAAATAAAACTGTAGGCACTAATCTTCTTGTATGAGTATATATGTCTGCATTACATGTTGTTTTTGTGAAAATATGATGATTACTTCCTAGGTACTGCATATTGTGTTTAGCTTGAGGTTTTGTATGCACTAGTATTACTTTGTTTAGCTTGAGGTTTGAAGCTCTAGTATGCTTAGAGTGACTGGTTTCTTTAGTCTCTTAATCGACAAGTTAACTGCACTAGTATTTACTAGTATACTGTTTTGCTTTTACAAGAATTAATTTGTTCTGTCTCTAATTGATGCTGACGACAACAGTTATGTTCTGTCTCTGATTCATGCTGATGACATCTCCATTCATTTCATCCAATGAGCAAACATGGCACCATCCACGAGTCTTGTAGCGAAAGGTCTGCTCCCCTTTGGAGCGCTCCCCTCGAGCGGCGTCGCGCAGAGGCCGGTGTCCGTGACCGCCTCACTGGAGCACAAGACGAGCGATTATAAGAGGAAGCTCCTGAAGCTTGCACTCGGAGGAGTCGGTCTGCCCGCCTTGTTGAGTGCCAAGAAGGCTTTCGCCGATGACCAGGGCGTCTTTTCCTCTAGGATGTCTTACTTGAGCTGGTTTCCTCCCTGGCCTTACTGCTGCTGCTGCTGGATGCTTCCCCGTCCCCTTCACCTACAGTGCTATATTGCATTACTGATCTACACTGTTTGGTGTGCCTCATTCCTAGTATTGTTATGTTCAACCACATTGCCAGTATTCAGAAATAACACCTACTCACTATGCAAATGCATGCAACATAATCTGAAATTCATTCAGTTTGACTGTGCGTAAACACTATGGTGTACAACTATCAACTTGTTTCACTATTCAGTTTGTCACCCATTCAGCTTACTTATTGGGGCATCTTTCTTGTGAGAGTTTACTTGATAGTACAATATGTTAGAAGAAACTACCATGTCTCTGGAATGAATCATCGATCGCTCTTTATACACTTACAACTCGGTTTCTTTCATATAAGTTATGCTGCCTTTCTTTAGATTGAGCTACTGCATTGTTCATTATTGTAACAAACATTATCATTTGCCAATTTGCTCTGTGTTGAGAACTGACCAATAAGTTTTGTTTGCCAATTAGCTTTCTGTGTGCATGCTCTTAATCCCCATAGCACTAAGATAGGACCTTACTAAGCCTCATACTACTAATTTCTGAATCAAACATTATTATTTCTGTCCTTAACAAGTCATGGCGCTATGTTCTCTTTTTTGTTTAATTAGCTCTATCAAATATAATCAACCTGCCTATGTTCCATTTTGCTATTTGTACTTAGGTAGAAAAAGCTAAAATTTGTACATGTAATGCTGAAGCTATATTGGTTGCTTGTTTCTTAATTTTTTATTCTGTAATGATGATTTGAAATGCCACGCAGGTCATTATTGGTGGTGCTGTTGTTGTTGCTGTGGTTGTTGGAGGTGTCGCTGTTGCATCTGGCAGAGTTGCCGTTGAGGCCCCAAAAGGTAACCTTCATCAGCCACAACCCCACAACAATGGCTCAAGGTTCTGTGCCCCATCACCCCTCTTTCTAAATTACTGAAATGAACCAATATCTCATATATTTAGGAACGGAGGTAGTAGTAAGGTTAAAATAGAACAGCAAGGGATGTTTCTAATTTGGTTATGCTAGAATAATGCATCAACTCATGGTATTATTGGATGTTACTCTAGATGTCAAAATTATAGTAAAACCTAGACTCTTGCATGGTTCTTGAATTATTTTTCTATTTTATTGCTAACAAATATTGCCTATGCCGAGACTCTAAACATGTGAATGTTCCTCTCATTTACAGGAATTCTACCCGAAGAAATTCGGAGAAAGCTTGAAGCCCCTGTTAGCGACTTGCTTTATATGTTATTGACTTGTAATGCTAAATTTGTTGAGAATTTTGATGTACTTTTGCACATGTTACTCGAATGCTGGTAGTTATGTACATATACTCACAATATTATCCGTTGTTTACTTGAAATGCATTCTTGGGCAGAAAGTGGTCGAAAAAGTATATGTTGTATTGAATTTGCGCTGATTGTGTATGTCTATTCTATAAAAGAAGAGGCACGGTCCAAATGGAAGAAGTACTGAAATGTCCATTGGACCTAATCTATTTGGGCTTTGAAAAGAGGCCCGAAACATATTGGCAGCAATTAAGGCTGAAAATTAAATAGAAATGTGTAAAAAAGGTCGAGGCCCAAAAAAGAAACAGATAATAAAAGGCCGTCATCTAGAAAAAATGCTAAAATGTTGGGCTTGGCCCGTGAAGTCGACCAAAAATTGATAGGAAAAAATATAAAAAGGCTAAATTATTGGGCTAGGCCCATGTGGAACGGCGAATTGGACCAGGCTGAATCTTATCAACGACCTTTTCAATTGGTCGCAATTTTGACACATCGGTTCCGACATGGCCTAGGCAGACAGCCAATGACCAAAACAAAAGGTCATGGGTTCCACGACCTTTTGTTTTGGTCATAAACGTCCACGACCTTATCCTGAAGAAGGTTGTTAATTCAGTTTACGACCGCCAGCTTTTGACCTTCTGTTTTTGGTCACAAAAAGGTCGCAAATGAAAAACAATGACCTTTCACTGACAAATAGTGATGGTCGCAAGTTGACATATTTCTTGTAGTGCTTGGCATGCTATCATGGAATGGCATCAAACATGCTGGGGTAAAAAATATTGTCCAATTTGGGGCAAGTTATGGTATAAGCTTCTCACAAACCAGAGCTTCTCAGAAGAAGCCTCATGATTCCGTTAGGGAAATGTGTCACCTTTGTGGACAAAACGATATTCGTCGCCTCTTCTTCATTACAATTTTTTCCTAGTGTCAACATAGAACAACAGGAGTGTCGTGTTAAATTTTGGATTTTTTTTGGGGGATCGTTTGGACATTTTTATACGTTAAATGAGTTTTCTAGGCATTTATATGTATAATTCAAAATTGAACTACATGCACATGCTCCGGTCCGTAAAAACGGGTTGCAAAATCAAATGTTTGTCCTTGGTTGCAAGCTTAGGTCACATGCAAGAAATAAGAATGAATGTTAAACACCTTGACACTATCGCTTGGCCGCTAACATTGAGATGCATGGTTTTAAAATTCTAGTAAATCGAAAACTCGTCAGAAATTCATGAAACTTGACATGATATCACGGAACGGCATCGACATGCCGTGGTAAAAATATTGTCCCATTTGGGGTAGGTTTGGGTATAAGCTTGTTGCAAACCAGAGCTTCTCTCACAACTAGCCTGATGGTTTCGGTAGGGAACATGCCACCTTGGGGGACAAAACGATATATGTTTCCTCTTCTTACTTTGAATTTTTTTTTCTCGTGTCAACATAGAACAACACGAGTGTTGTGTCAATTTTTGGGATTTTTCGGGGTTCGCTTGGACATTTTTATACATTAACTGAGTTCTCTATGCATTCATGTGCATAATTCAAATTTGAACTACATGCACATGCTCAAGTGCGTATAAATTGGTTCCAAATTGGAATGTGTGTCCTTGGTTACATACTTAAGTCCCATGCAACAAATGATAATGAATGTCAAACACCTTGCCACCGTTGCTCGGCTGCTAACATTGAGATACATGGTTTTTAAATTCTAGTAAATCGAAAATGCATCTGAAATTTATTAAACTTGACATGCTAGCATGGAACGACATCAACATGAAGTGGTAGAAATATTGTCCCATTTGGGGCAGGTTTGGGTATATAAGCTTCTCACAAACCAAAGCATCTCACAACAAGCCTGCTGGTTTCAGTAGGGAACGTGCCACCTTTAGTGACGAAACGATATCCGTTGCCTCTTATTGTGATAGAGGCAAAGGTGTCCCGATGTTTCGATGAGATGGTGGCTATCGTTTCTATGGGAGTCGACCTTGACGATCCGACTATGAACGGCGAGACGTCGCGCCTTAGCAATCGCTAAACCAACTTTCGAGAGGTTATTGACCATGCCGGAGCACGATCAACCTGACCACGAGGGTCTGTTTCCTGTGAGCAAACAAAGAACAAGTAAGAAACTGATATTGCAATCTGGATATTGCGAATATAAGATGAAAGCTTTATTGATCAAGGTGGGGTTCTGTGACGTCTTGGTCTGGTCGTTGGACACAAACGAAGTATGCGAAGTTGCAGCTATGGCGAACTTTTAATCTAAACAAAACCCTAAGTCTAAACGATGCCCTAAGGGCTGTATATATGGAGGAGAGAGGGGGAATTCCGTGGCCCTTGGTGGAGGGGTCCGAAACAAACCCTAACTCTTGTTTCCCCACACATACGGACTCTAAAAACAGCCTATACTTAAGTATTTAGAAAATACATGGGCTTGGCCCAATAATAAGGTGAGGCAGCACCTAGAATAGCCTCTGGACGAAATTTATGAAGTGGCATCTTTTATATTTCGTCCAAGGCTTCATGCACTCATTATGGTGGCTTCAAAGTCCTGGAATCATCACTTGTAACTCCGTTCTTGTTCCCCTTGCGCATGCCATCATCTCCATGCTTGAACTTGCTCCAAGGTTCATCTTTCTTGTCCAAGCTAGGCCCTTCATTTGTAAGCAAAACAAATGTATCCAATTTAGGCAGCATCATATTCTCATGAACATTAGAATCGTTACCAAGAAACGAAAGTACCTGATAATTCAATTGGCATGCGCGAGCTCTAGTAATTGGTCCAGTATGTATAACAGCAGGGGTTGTGGGTGTAACAATGGTATTGATGTCCTCATCATCCTCCCCTTCTTGCAATGAAGTCGTCCTCGACGAAAGCTCATCTTCCTCACCCAAATAAGGCTTTAAATCTGCAATGTTAAAAGTGGGACTAACCCCAAAAATCTGCAGGCAGCTCAAGTTTATATGCATTATCATTTATTTTCTCTAACACCTTAAAAGGACCATCAGCACGTGGCATTAGCTTTGATTTGCGCAAATTAGGAAATCTATCCTTACGCAAATGTAACCAAACAAGATCTCCAGGTGCAAACACAACATGTTTTCTACCCTTATCTCCAGCAAGTTTATATTTAGCATTCATATGCTCAATGTTTTCCTTAGTTAACTCATGCATTTTTTAAATCAATTCAGCACGTTCTTTAGCATCAAAATTAACTTTCTCTAAAGATAGAAGAGGCAACAAATCAATAGGTGCACGAGGTAGGGAACCATACACAATTTCAAAAGGGCACATCTTAGTAGTAGAATGCAATGAACGATTATAAGCAAATTCAATATGAGGCAAGCATTCTTCCCACATTTTCTTATTATTCTTCAAAACAGCCCTAAGCATAGTAGACAATGTCCTATTGACTACTTCAGTTTGTCCATCAGTTTGGGGGTGACAAGTAGTACTAAAAAGCAGTTTAGTCCCCAACTTAGCCCATAAATATCTCCAAAAGTGGCTAAGAAATTTAGTATCACGATCTGAAATGATAGTATTTGGCACACCATGCAAGCGAATAATTTCACGAAAGAACAAATCAGCAACATTAACAGCATCATCGCTTTTATGACATGGTATAAAGTGTGCCATTTTCGAGAACCTATCCACGACAACAAATATGCTATCCCTCCCTTCTTTGTTCGAGGTAAACCTAAAACAAAGTCCATAGATATATCCTCCCAAGGAACACTAGGTACAGGCAAAGGCATATATAAACAATAAGGATTGAGTCGCGACTTAGCTTTTTGACATGTAGTGCAGCGAGCAACAAAACTCTCAACATCCCGTCTCATCTTTGGCCAAAAAAAATGTGTAGCAAGTATGACCTCCGTCTTCTTGACGCCAAAGTGTCCCATTAATCCTCCTCCATGCGCCTCCTGCAACTACAAAAGACGAACGGAGCTAGCTGGAATGCATAGCTTGTTAGCACGAAACACAAATCCATCGTTAAGAACGAACTTTTTCCAAGTTCTCCCTTCCTTACAATTCTGCAATACATCTTTAAATTCAGCATCATGCATATATTGATCTTTGATGGTCTCCAAACCAAAAATTTTAAAGTCAAGTTGTGAAAGCATAGTATAACGACGAGAGAAAGCATCAGCAATAACATTTTCTTTACCCTTCTTGTGTTTAATGACATAAGGGAAAGTCTCAATGAATTCAACCCATTTAGCATGTCTACGGTTCAGTTTTGCTTGACTTTTAATGTGTTTCAAAGATTCATGATCAGAATGTATAACAAATTCCTTGGGCCATAAATAATGTTGCCATGTTTCTAAGGTCTGAACAAGAGCATATAATTCTTTATCATAAGTATAATAGTTCAGACTAGGCCCACTCAATTTTTCAGAAAAGTATGCAACAGGTTTGCCATCTTGTAATAACACACCTCCTAATCCAATTCCACTAGCATCACATTCAAGCTCAAAAGTCTTATTAAAATCAGGAAGTTGGAGTAAAGGAGCATGTGTTAACTTCTCTTTCAATACCGTGAAGGCTTCTTCCTGTGTGGTACCCCAAACAAAAGGCACATCCTTCTTTGTAAGATCGTTGAGAGGTGCAGAAATGGTGCTGAAATCTCTCACAAAATGCCTATAGAATCCAGCGAGGCCAAGGAAACTCCTCACGTGTGTGACCGTTTTGGGCTGCGGCCAACTCTCAATAGCTTCAATCTTGGCTTTATCAACTTCAATTCCCTGTGGAGTAACAACATAGCCAAGAAAAGATACTCGGTCGGTGCAAAAAGTGCACTTTCCAAGGTTACCAAACAAACGTGCATCACGTAGAGCAATAAAAACAGCACGTAAATGTTCCAAATGTTCCTCCAAAGATTTACTATAAATCAGTATATCATCAAAATAGACTACCACAAATCATCCAATGAAAGCACATAAAACTTCGTTCGTTAACCTCATGAAAGTACTAGGTGCATTAGTTAACCCAAAGGGCATGACTAACCACTCATATAATCCAAACTTATTTTTAAATGTTGTTTTCCATTCATCTCCCAATTTCATATGAATTTGATGGTAGCCACTACGCAAATCAACTTTGGAGAATATTGTAGAGCCACTCAATTCATCAAGCATGTCATCTAGCCTAGGAATAGGATGACGATAACGAATAGTAATATTATTAATGCCTCTACAATCAACACACATACGCGACGTACCATCCTTTTTCGGCACTAAAATGATAGGAACAGCACAAGGACTAAGGGATTCACGTATATACCTTTGTTGAGCAGCTCCTGTACTTGACGCATAATCTCCCTCGTCTCCTTTGGATTGGTACGGTATGGTGCAAGGTTGGGTAATGATGCACCGGGAATTAAGTCAATTTGATGCTCAATCCCTCGAATAGGTGGTAATCCCATTGGCACGTCTTGTGGAAAGATGTCAGCGAACTCCTGCAAAATGTTAGTGACAGCAGGAGGCAAAGAGGAAGGCATGTCCTCGAATGAAAATAATGCCTCTTTGCACACAAAAGCATAGCAAACAGATTTGCTAAAATCTAGATCATCAATATCAGATTTGGTGGCAAGTAAACATGCACTTTTCAATTTAATTTCAGAAGCAACACTAGATGGTTTATTATTAGGCTTCATTTGTTGCTCAAATTCTTTTGCCACAATCTGATTTTCACTCTTATTTTTCTCCTGTTTTGCTTTATTAGCTCTATTAATATCATCTTTCAAAATGGAATCAGGAGTCATAGGAAGCAAAGTGATATTTTTATCCTTATGAACAAGAGTATACTGATTGTTTCTACCATGGTGTACAAATTTTTTATCAAATTGCCATGGTCTACCAAGTAATAAGGAACATGCTTGCACAGGTACCACATCACAATCAACATAATCAGCATATGTAGAGATACTAAAATGCACACGAACAGTACGTGTTACCTTAACCTTGCCGCTGTTGTTGAACCATTGGATGTAATAAGGATGTGGATGTGGTCTTGTGGTGAGAGATAGCTTCTCCACCATATCCATGCTAGCCAAGTTGTTGCAGCTCCCTCCATCTATGATGACACGAACAGAACATTCCTTCACAACTCCCTTTGTATGGAACAAATTATGCCTCTGATTTTGCCCAGCTTGTGTAACCTGCACACTCAAAACACGTTGAGAAACTAAACATTCATACCTGTCAGCATCTTCAGCAGCCATGTATTATGTCTCGTGATCAGAATCATCTCCACCGTGTTCTTCATGTGTAATAAGAGCCAAAGTCTCCTCATCATAGTCACTAATGGACTCATACCCACCATCCTCAGTAACAATCATCACACGCTGAGATTGGCATTCTCTCGCAAAATGTCCTCTTCCCTTACAACGACGACAAATAATATCACTTGTGTGCCCTGTTGATGCCATGGAAGAAGAAGAGCTCTGCGCAGGTCCGGCAGGTGTGCTCTTGGCAGATAGTGGTGGTTGTGCCTGCTTTCATGTATCACGGCTGGAGGTGGCACCTGATGGAGGTGCTGGTGGAGTGCAAATAGAGGATGCACATGGTGTCCATGATGAAGATCGACCTGCGGAAAAGTTAGTTCGCGCCAATGCCTGTCGATCCTGCACTTCACGTTCAGCTTTACAAGCAAGATGGAATAAACGAGTGATATTAGTATACTCCTTATACTCTAGAATGGTCTGAATCTCTCTATTTAATCCACCCATAAAACGTGCAAGCATAGCTTCATTCTCCTCAACAATACCACATCTAATCATGCCAGTTTGTAATTCCTGATAATATTCTTCTACAGAATTTTTTCCTTGTCTTAAACGCTGCAATTTTTGAAGTAATTCACGTTGATAATATGGTGGAACCCAACGAGTACGCATAGCAGTTTTCAAAGCAGCCCAAGTAGCTGGAGTAGGATATAATCTACAATGTTCAGACCACCAAACACATGCAAAGCTAGTGAAAGCACAAACAGCAGCAGGAACACGTCTCTCCTCAGGATATTGTAAACATGTAAATCGTTGTTCAGTTTCTAACTCCCAAGTAAGATATATATTAGGAACATATCTACCCTCAAATGGTGAAATACTCAATTTTAGTTTAGGAAGATGATCATGTACCTCATGTGGTGGTGTAGCCCTACTGTTGCGATGATATGCATGAGGACGGCCTGGTGGTGGTGGTGCTGGTGGTTGCACGTAGTTCTGATTTTGGTCAACCTCATCCTCGTAATAGTCCTCCACCTCTGCAGTAGCAGCAGGAGCGATAGAAGCACCAACAGTAGGTACAGCAGCACCAGAAGTTTGACCAGGCTCAGTGGGAACGTGTTGTGCTCATCCCACTTGATTTGGAAGACGATGTTGTTGTTGTTGTTGAGGTGCGACAGGTGCAGCGGGCGATGGAAGACGCGCGAGCAATTCACCAAACTTGTGATCGAGCTTTGTTTCGAACGCCTCCATGGCCTCTTCAAATCTATTTAGCACATCTTCCACCTGTCCACTCATCATTTGCTGAAACTTATCATGTAACTCTTTGTTTGTCATGTTCTCCTAGTCAGTCTCATGGCTTGTGATCCTGCCATGGTTAGCAGCAATAGAAACACACAAGAATATGATCCTACAGACTGCTAGTAAGTGGTGGACAATCACAAATCCGTCAAGCAAATCTCAAATTCTTACCAGTTATTACCCAACAGCAGGCGGTGATCGGCAACCGTCGTAGTCAAAACTCTCAAAGCTTGGATACAGCGATTACTAGGGAGAGTCAAACGCACGACGTACATGTATGTGGAGCTAGGAAGGCTAATAATATGGTAGTAAAAAAGGTCAGCAATAATCAATTCAGAGATGCAAAGTTGAATAAACGCTCAACGACGGTACTGTGCTGGTCCTAGGCTAGACCGTGCTAGAGACGTGAGCCTAGAACACTAACAAAAATCACGGCGCTGCACGTAAACAAGGGAGGAGCACGCTCTGAAATTATTTTCTTTTTTCACTTTTTTTGCACTTTTTTTTCTCTTTTTTTGCTCCGCAACAATTTTTTTTCGAAAAATTCTACAAATGGTCTAAAAACTGCCTAGCCAGAATTTTCCAGACTTAGTTTTTTTTTTGAGTTTGGAACTATTTTTCTTCTGCAGGTAGCACGGAATCTCAGGAGTCCTACTCTGTCAAGACTCGAAGTATCGCGTGATCCGGAAATCGAAAACGAAGTAACAATTACTGGACTCGGACTAGGACTGGTGGCGGAGATGAATCTGGTGAAATCTCGGACTGGTGGCGGCGATGAATCTGGTGGAAATCGGACTGGTGGTGGATATATGTTGCAGGTGGACTCGGATGGGCGTGATGACGGCGGATATGTGGTGGCGTATATGGACTCGGATTGGTGGTGAATATGTGGTGGTGATATATGGCAGCGGCAACGTGACAACCTGTGAACAGAACTCGAAACTCTAAAGGACTAGACGCTAAGACCAGCAACTTGACACGCCGATGCAACCGCCAATTCAACAAAGCAAATACAGAAAAGATTATGCAAAGGCTCAGATTGGTTCGGATAGGATGAACTAACCCTAATTTTTTTGGCTTTTTCGTGGACTATAGGTACGAAGAACAGACTCGATCTAAACTACGAAAAATTGTAAAATCTCACCGAGCAACCTGGAAATCTGATACCACTTGATAGAGGCGAAGGTGTCCCGATGTTTCGATGAGATGGTGGCTATCCTTTCTTTGGGAGTCGACCTTGACGATCCGACTATGAACGTGCGAGACGTCGCACCTTGGCAATCGCTAAACCAACTTCCGAGAGGTTATTGACCACGCCGGAGCACGATCAACCTGACCACGAGGGTTTGTTTCCTGCGAGCAGTCGAAGAACAAGCAAGAAACTGAGATTGCAATCTGGATATTGCGAATATAAGATGAAAGGTTTATTGATCAAGGTGGGGTTATGTGCCGTCTTGGTCTGGTCGTTGGACACAAACGAAGTATGCGAAGTTGCAGCTATGGCAAACTTTTAATCTAAACAAAACCCTAAGTCTAAACGATGCCCTAAGGGCTGTATATATGGAGGAGAGAGGGGGAATTTCGTGGCCCTTGGTGGAGGGGTCCGAAACAAACCCTAACTCTTGTTTCCCCACACATACGGACTCTAAAAACAGCCTATACTTAAGTATTTCGAAAATACATGGGCCTGGCCCAATAATAAGGTGACGCAGCACCTAGAATAGCCTCTGGACGAAATTTATGAAGTGGCATCCTGTATATTTCGTCCAAGGCTTCATGCACTCATTATGGTGGCTTCAAAGTCATGGAATCATCACTTGTAACTCCGTTCTTGTTCCCTTTGCGCATGCCATCATCTCCATGCTTGAACTTGCTCCAAGGTTCATCTTTCTTGTCCAAGCTAGGCCCTTCATTTGTAAGCAAAACAAATGTATCCAATTTAGGCAGCATCATATTCTCATGAACATTAGAATCATTACCAAGAAACGAAAGTACCTGATAATTCAATTGGCGTGCGCGAGCTCTAGTAATTGGTCCAGTATGTATAACAGCAGGGGTTGTGGGTGTAACAATGGTATTGATGTCCTCGTCATATTGCTTTCAAAAAAATTCTAGTGTCAACATAGAACAACAGGAGTGTTGTGTTAAATGTTGGAATTTTTCGGGGTTTGTTTGGACATTTTTATACATTAACTGGGTTTTCTAGGCATCTTATGTGCATAATTCAAATTTGAACTACATGCACATGCTCCAGTTCATATAAATTGGTTGAAAAATTAAATCAGTGTCCTTGGGTACATGCTTAGGTCCCATGCAAGAAATAGGAATGAATTTCAAACACCAGGGCACTGTTGATTGCCGGCAAAACTTTGAGATACTTTGTTTTTAAATTCTAGTAAATCCAAAACTCGTCTGAAATTCATGAAACTTGGCATGCTATCATGGAATGGCACCCGCCTTGCTGTGGTATTTTTTGTGTCCATTTTGAGAGAAGGCGCACTCAAATAACAGCCAACAAAGGCATTCTGAAAAAATAGCTGCCACTATAATATCTCAAACGTTTGTATAATTCAAATCGTGTGCGTTCTGTTAACCATTCATGTGACGGCACATGTCTTGGTTTTAATGGCTATAGGAGGTGTCGTGCGGACAGCTGTGTGACTGAACGGGAGGCGTCTGAGCGCAGTCCGGTGCGCAGGCTGACTGAGAGGCATGCAAGATGTCCTCCAATGCGCAGGCTCACCGGTAAGCATGCGAGCTATTCAACGCAGGATTTGTGCATCTCTTCAACGCATATGGTTCAGATTGAATATGGTATCTCTTCAATGCAGCTAAAAATCACTAGCACTATCTAATTTTTGCAACTAAAATTCAGTAATTAAGCATAGATCTTCATTCGTAGATTAAGTAGTCGTTCTCACCGGGAAGCGAGACAACCTTTGACCGCCGCCCGCCTCGCTCCCACTTATCTGTATTAATGGCGCGCCCGAGCGGCCGCACACCCCATCCTCACCACACATACAATCCTCTCTCTCTCTCTCTGCCCGCATCCTCGACGCCGCTCTCAGTCCTCAAAGTCGGCAACCCCCATCCTCACCACACACACAATCCTCTCTCTCTGCCTGCATCCTCGACGCTGCTCTCAGTCCTCGAAGCTGTCAGTGTATGAGGATGCCACAGAAGCTCCCCGTTGGGGGGAATGGCGACGCCAGGGCTACTGAAGCACCGGAGCACGGCGTGAATATGGAGACGGAGGTTTCCGTTGCCGCCGATGAGGTGGAGAACGAGGCTGCCAACAAGCGGAGGCGAGTCGAGAAAGAACCACAAGCGACTCCAGCAGGCCTAGACTTCATCACCAACCTCCCCGATGATATGTTGAGAGTCATCATATCCCTCCTCCCAATCAAATATGGGGCAAGGACAACCGCCCTTTCCCGGCGGTGGCTCCCCCTATGGCTCCTCACCCCCGTTGACCTCCTTGACGCCTAGGAGCTCTGCCATGGCTATCGCAAAAGCTTGGATGCGTTCTCCCAGATCCTCGGCAGTCACCATGGCCCAATCAGAGGCCTTATCACAGGCAAGTTCCGTTCCAATGGCAAGGACCGAGCCAAGCTTGACGAGTGGTTCCGATCCCCCGACATAGATCAACTCGAGGACCTCAGTTTTAATGATGGGCATATGCACTCACTGCCAACGTTCGCGCTCTGCTTCACGCCCACGCTACGCCTCGCCAAGTTCATGAACTGCCATCCCCCCCCTTAATGATGCACCCACTCTTTTTCTACCATGACGGAAGCACCTCGAGCTCATCGCCGTATGCATCCCAAAGGATGACATGGAGAGCATGCTCCACGGCTGTACTGCACTTGAGTTCCTTCGTCTTCAGGTGATGAATTGGTCGAGTACCTTCCACATCACCTCCAGGACTCTTCGGACTATTTATGTGTGTTGCTGGTGCTGCAACGAGAGATCACAAAAGGTGGACCACAATATGGGCATTGAGGACACACCTTCACTTGAGAGATTACTTCTAGTTGATCAACAGGGTCCAACAAGAATCAATGTCATTTCTGCACCAAAATTGACAGTGGTGGGCTACCCGTCTGTCAAATACTACTACTTTCAGGTACAACAGTCGCCTTATACCTCTCCTTGATGTCAACATTATTTCAAGTTCTGAAGATGTATGTTCGTCTGTCATCCATCAAAGCTTCACCTAGATTCTGGGCACAGTGAAGGTCTTGGCACTAGAATTTTCGGCCCCAACGTAGACCAAGTTTTCAGTTGCCTGAGATGCTTTTCGTGCCTGAAGAAGCTGTATATCGAGGTGATGTTCCTTTCTTGTTAAATGTTAACCATAAGGGAGTTCAATTTTTTGCACCTTTTCCCAAGTTTACAATGACAATGTACTACGATTTCTGAAGGAATTTTGGAGGATTTCAGGACATACACCCCCACCCCATATTGGTTGCTTGATTCATATGGTTACAATCCATAAGAATTTCTTCTTTGGATTCATCTATACTAGTTTTCTTAGGGAATTTTTCATCCAATCCAACCTCTTGTGAAGAAGGCTACATGTTTCTAGATTGTAATCAAATGCCCACCTTAATCATGTCAGATCAAAGATGGCACGTTGGTGCATTTTACAAATCCTGCAAACCAAATAGGCGTGTAGTAGTGTCCAAAACTGCATGTAGGCACTAACACGTTCTCTTCTTTTGCAGATAATAATAGGCCCGGAGGTGGATAATGTTTATAAAGATAATCACATCGAATGCCTGGATCTGCATCTCTCAAATATTACTTTGAACTCCTACTGAGGGACCTTACCGGAGATTACGCTCGCCAGGTTCTTTCTTGCCAGAGCAATAGTGCTGAGGGTACTGAGGTTGAACACGCATTTAATTAGGAAAGATGAATGGTATGTTGATCAGAGCCGGCAAGTACTGCAGAATGGAAGAGGCTCCAAAAAAGCTAAACTTCGTATTGGAAGAGCATATGACAGAGCAATTGCAAGTCATTGTGTCAAACCCATACATGACTTGTCAACGGCTGATCCCTTTGCAGAAATGACGAGGTTTGCAATGTTTGAATTTGGGCATTGTAATCTCTGAATTTGAACCTTGCAATATTTGTGGTATTTGTTATATAACATAATTGGATGTTTAATTTGGTATTGGAATCATGTCATGTTACAAGTATATATATGTTGTTCTTCTGTACACAGAGCATAGATGTTCTACAGACAGAGCATATCACAACACACACGAACCACACTAGGTAACCCGTCAGGGATGAATTCATCAATGGCAAACGGTTATATACCAGAAAGCCTTTGCCCATAGTTTGTCTTATTTGCCACGTATCACTATGTCGACCTCTGCTCATGTCCCTCGGCAAGCTCTGCTCGCTGTTAGGCATCTCGGCGCGCTCTGCTCGCGTCCGTCGGCACGCTCGGCTTGTGACATCTTTTCCTTGCATGTTCAACTGCTATATGCATATATATATGGTTGCTTGTCGTGTAGGCGACCGCGGAGCGCTCTACTCGCGTCCCTCCATGTGCGCTCTGCCAGCTATTGGGCATGCGCACGATCACGTCGGCAGCCCCATATGCATGCGGTTGCGCCACGCGCATTGCCACGCGATGGAGTTACGTGCGGCACGATGGAGTTACGCGCTGCAAATTAGAACTGCCATCAGGGCGTGCTGATATTCCAGGCCGTCCGGCTTCCCCTTTCATTCTCGTGGCCATTATAACCTTAGTCTCTTCAACCTTTCGATTGTGCCCCACAACACAACAAGCACACCAATGATGACACATAGAGAGGGGATGTCTAGCGACGCTCCAATGGAGTTCGACGAGCATAAAGTGGAGACCCACGCGAGGGAGACGGATCTCTCGGTGTTGTACACCATCGACCCGGCCGTGGTGGACGACTACATCAACACCGTTGGGAAGTTGCTTGCTCAAGACAAGTACAAGGTGGTCGGCATCGACCTCTAGTACACTGTCGGTCGTCCCAACATAGATCATAAGGTTGTCGTCGCCCAGTTGTGCATGAGCCATCATGTCCTCATCTACCACTACTGCATGGCCACAGAGCCTTGCGACCATTTCACCAGGTTTGTCAACAGCACCGACTACAAGTTCACCACGGTGGAAACCACCGACTATGTAAAAGCGCTCAGGGTTATGGGCTGGGCCTGCAAGAACCTTGTCGAAATCCGTGAGCACTACAGGGTCTGGGGCAGCATGAAGAGGACTCCCTGGTTGAACTTGCCTCGGCCATCATCGACCCATACTACGAAATGATGAAGCAAGATGCCAACAGAACACGACCCGTATCCTGGCACGGGGCCTGGATGCGGCAACTGGATGAACTTCACCTTAGGTTCACGACAAAGAGCGTGTACACATGCACATGCGGATCGTTGACATGAGGAAGTGCCTTGTTACGGAGATCGATGAGGCCGGATCGAGCCACAACCAGAGCAAGTGTCACAAGAAGTAGATGATGATCAGATGATCATTTATCCTAGTTAATCATGCATGTAATATATAGTTTACTTTGGTGTGTGCAAATGGCATGTGTGTAGTAGCCACCTATGTAATTATGCATGTAATAGTTTACTTTGGTGTGTGCAAATGCCATGGTTGTAGTAGTCACCTATGTAATTGGATGTTTAATTTGGTTATGCAACCATGTCCTTATAATGCTACCGCGGAACTAAGCAAAATAATATGCATAAAGGATAAACATCACATGCAATCAATATAAGTGATATGATATGGCCATCATCATCTTGTGCCTTTGATCTCCATCTATAAAGCACCGTCATGATCACCATTGTTACCGGCTTGACACCTTGATCTCCATCGAAGCATCATTCTCATCTCGCCAACTATTGCTACTACGACTATCGCTACCGCTTAGTGATAAAGTAAAGCAATTATATGGCGATTACATTTCATACAATAAAGCGACAACCATATGGCTCCTGCCAGTTGCCGATAACTCTGTGACAAAACATGATCATCTCATACAATAAAATTTAGCATCATGTCTTGACCATATCACATCACAACATGCCCTGCAAAAACAAGTTAGACGTCCTCTACTTTGTTGTTGCAAGTTTTACGTGGCTGCTACGGGCTGAGCAAGAACCGTTCTTACCTACGCATCAAAAACCACAACGCGGTATAGTGATTGCTTTTTGATCTTCAGAAAGAACCCTGTTCATTGAATCCGATTCAACTAAAGCTGGAGAAACAGACACCCACTAGCCACCTGTGTGCGAAGCACGTTGGTAGAACCAGTCTCACGTAAGAGTACGTGTAATGTTGGTCTGGGTCGCTTCATCCAACAATACTACTGTATCAAGAATCAACTAGTGATGGCAAGAAATATGTATATACCCACACCCACAACTCCGTTGTGTTCTACTCGTGCATATAACATCTACGCATAGACCTAGCTCGGATGCCACTGTTGGGTAACGCAGTAATTTCAAAAAAAAAATCCTACGCACACGCAAGATCTACATGGTGATGCATAGCAATGAGAGGGGAGGAGTGTTGTCCACGTACCCTCGTAAACCATAAGCGGAAGCGTTATGACAATGTGGTTGATGTAGTCAAACGTCTTCACGATCCAACCGGTCCTAGTAGCAAAGGTACGGCACCTCCGTGATCTACACACGTTCAGCTCGGTGACGTCCCATGAACTCTAGATCCAGCTGAGTGTCGAGGGCGGGCTTCGTTAGCACGACGGCGTGATGACGGTGATGATGATGCTACTGGAACAGGGCTTCGCCTAAGCACTGCTACGATATGACCGAGGTGGATTATGGTGGAGGGGGGGCACCGCACACGGCTAAGGGATCAATGATCAACCTGTGTGTCTATGGGGTGCCCCCTCCCCTGTATATAAAGGAGTGGAGGACTGGGAGAGGGCCGGCCTCATAGTCGCGCCCAAGGGGGGGAGTCCAACTCCCGGTGGGAGTAGGATTCCCCCTTCCCTAGTTGGAGTAGGAGAGGGAAGGAAGGGGGAGAAGGGGGAAGGAAAGGGGCCCCCCCTCCCAATTCGGATTGGGCTTGGGGGCGCGCCCCCACCATGGCCGCCTCCTCCTCCTTTCCACTATGGCCCATTAAGGCCCATCGACTCCCCGGAGGTTCCGGTAACCTCCTGGTACTCCGAAAAATGCCCGAACTCATCCGGAACCATTCCGATGTCCAAACATAGGCTTCCATTATATCAATCTGTACGTCTTGACCATTTTGAGACTCCTTGTCATGCCCGTGATCATATACAGGACTCTGAACTACCTTCAGTACATCAAAACACATAAACTCATAATACCGATCGTCACCGAACGTTAAGCGTGCGGACCCTACAGGTTCGAGCACTATGTAGACATGACCGAGACTCATCTCCGGTCAATAACCAATAGCGGAACCTGGATGCTCATATTGGTTCCTACATATTCTACGAAGATCTTCATCGGTCAAACCACACAACAACGTACGTTGTTCCCTTTGTCATCGGTATGTTACTTGCCCGAGATTTGATTGTCGGTATCATCATACCTAGTTCAATCTCGTTACCGGCAAGTCTCTTTACTCGTTCTGTAATGCTACATCCTATAACTAACTCATTAGTTACATTGCTTGCAAGGCTAATAGTGATGTACATTACCGAGAGGGCCCAGAGATACCTCTCCAATACTCGGAGTAACAAATCCTAATCTTGATCTATGCCAACTCAGCAAACACCATCGGAGACACCTGTAGAGCATCTTTATAGTCACCCAGTTATGTTGTGACATTTGATAGCACACTAAGTGTTCCTCCGGTATTCGGGAGTTGCATGATCTCATAGTCATAGGAACATGTATAAGTTATGGAGAAAGCAATAGCAGTAAACTAAATGATCATCGTGCTAAGCTAACAGATGGGTCAAGTCAATCACATCATTCTCTAATGATGTGATCCCTTTTACCAAATGACAACTCTTTGTCTATGGCTAGGAAACTTAACCATCTTTTATCAACGAGCTAGTCAAGTAGAGGCATACTAGTGACACTCTGTTTGTCTATCTATTCACACATGCACTAAGTTTCTGGTTAATACAATTCTAGCATGAATAATAAACATTTATCATGATATAAAGAAATATAAATAACCACTTTATTATTGCCTCTAGGGCATATTTCCTTCATATGGTATGTATGCAATGGAAGGTGTAGATCAAAGATCCCTAATGTGCACAAGTAACATTGCTGACAATACTCAAATGGCTAGTCTCGATAGGCAAGTAACGCAAAATGGGCTAGGGGTTATCAATGCAATGGCAAGGGGAATATACAATGGTGTCGTCGAGGTTACCGTCCGTTGCAATGATAAGTGGCAGTGTTCTTGATGTAGAACCGTTCCTAATTAGCCGAAACACCTTAGGAAACGGAAAAACCACGAACTCAAAATCTCAAATGTTAAATGGTGGTAGCGGGATGCGGTAGTGGTGTTGCATAAGCTCGATGGGATTGCGGAAATGCAATGATGGGTTATGCGAGTAGGCAATGCAGAAGTGGAGGTTATGGTGGTGTACTATACACGATGTTGAAGTTGAGGTCACCGTCCCAAAGTAGCCGAAACACCTTAGGAGACACAACACAGAACTCAAACAAGCTCAAACAAAATTGGGTTAAGTTGAGGTGGTGGAAATGTATGATGGACGAGGTTATGCGGTAGTGATGGTAGTGGTTGATGATGAAGAAATCGTCCCTAAGTAGCCGAAACACCTTAGGAGACTCGAATCACTACTCAAGTAACCACTAATGCTATATGAATCACAATGGGTTAGGTTGCGGAAGTCGTTGGTGGTGTAGTGGATGATCTGGTGGAAGCCCTAGGCAAAGATGCCAAAGTTGTTGGGGAACGCAGTAATTTCAAAATTTTCCTACGCACACGCAAGATCCATCTAGGTGATGCATAGAAACGAGAGGGGAAGAGTACCCTCGTAGACCGTAAGCGGAAGCGTTATGACAACGCGGTTGATGTAGTTATACGTCTTCACGATCCGACCGATCCTAGCACCGAAGGTACGGCACCTCCACGATCTGCACACGTTCAGCTCGGTGATGTCTCGCAAACTCTAGATCCAGATGAGTGTCGAGGGAGAGTTTCGTCAGCACGACGGCGTGATGACGGTAATGATGAAGCTACCGGCATAGGGCTTCGCCTAAGCACTGCAACGATATGACCGAGGTGGAAATCTGTGGAGGGGGGCACCGCACACGGCTAAATAATCAACTTGTGTGTCTATGGGGTACCCCCCTCCCCCGTATAAAAAGGAGTGGAGGAGGTAGAGGGTCGGCCCCTCTATGGCGCGCCCAAGGGGAGTTCTACTCCCACCGGGAGTAGGACCCCCCCCCATTCCCTAGTTGGATTAGGAGAGGAAGGAAGGGGGAGAGAGGGGGAAGGAAAGGGGGGCGGTCCCCTACCCAATTCGGATTGGGCTTGGGGGCGCCCCCTCCTAGGCTCCCTTCTCCTCTCTCCCAATATGGCCCAATAAGGCCCACATACTTCTCGGGGGTTCCGGTAACCTCCCGGTACTCCGGTATATGCCGGAACTCACCCGGAACCATTCCGATGTCCAAACATAGGCTTCCATATATCGATCTTTATGTCTCGACCATTCCGAGACTCCTCTTCATGTCCGTGATCTCATCCGAGACTTCAAACAACCTTCGGTACATCAAAACACATAAACTCATAATACCGATCGTCACCGAACGTTAAGCGTGCGGACCCTACGGGTCCGAGAACTATGTAGACATGGCCGAGACTCATCTCCGGTCAATAACCAATAGCGGAACCTGGATGCTCATATTGGTTCCTACATATTCTACGAAGATCTTTATCGGTCAAACCACATAACAACATACGTTGTTCCCTTTGTCATCAGTATGTTACTTTCCCGAGATTCGATCATCGGTATCTCAATACCTAGTTCAATCTCGTTACTGGCAAGTCCCTTTACTCGTTCTGTAATGCAACATCCCGTAACTAACTCATTAGTCACATTGCTTGCAAGGCTTATAGTGATGTGCATTACCGAGAGGGCCCAGAGATACCTCTCCGATACACGGAGTGACAAATCCTAATTTCGATCTATGCCAACTCAACAAACACCATTTGAGGCACCTGTAGAGCATCTTTATAGTCACCCAGTTACGTTGTGATGTTTGATAGCACACTAAGTGTTCCTCTGGTATTCGGGAGTTGCATAATCTCATAGTCATAGGAACATGTATAAGTTATGGAGAAAGCAATAGCAGTAAACTAAACGATCATCATGCTAAGCTAACGGATGGGTCAAGTCAATCACATCATTCTCTAGTGATGTGATCCCATTTATCAAATGAACTCTTTGTCCATGGCTAGGAAACTTAACCATCTTTGATTAACAAGCTAGTCAAGTAGAGGCATACTAGTGACACTCTGTTTGTCTATGTATTCACACATGTACTAAGTTTCCGGTTAATACAATTCTAGCATGAATAATAAACATTTATCATGATATAAGGAAATATAAATAACAACTTTATTATTGCCTCTAGGGCATATTTCATTCAATCTCCCACTTAGACAAGAGTCAATAATCTAGATTACATTGTGATGATTCTAACACCCATGGAGTCTTGGTGCTGATCATGTTTTGCTCGTGAGAGAGGATTAGTCAATGGGTCTGCAACATTCAGATCCGTATGTATCTTGCAAATCTCTATGTCTCCCTCCTTGACTTGATCGTGGATGGAATTGAAGCGTCTCTTGATGTGCTTGGTTCTCTTGTGAAATCTGGATTCCTTTGCCAAGGCAATTGCACCAGTATTGTCACCAAAAGATTTTCATTGGACCCGATGCACAAGTTATGACACCTAGATCGGAGATGAACTCCTTCATCCAGACTCCTTCATTTGTTGCTTCTGAAGCAGCTATGTACTCCGCTTCACACATAGATCCCGCCACGATGCTCTGCATGGAACTGCACCAACTGACAGCTCCACCATTCAATAAAAATACGTATCCGGTTTGTGACTTAGAGTCATCCATATCAGTGTCAAAGCATGCATCGTGTAATCGTTTATGATGAGCTCTTTGTCACCCCCATAAATGAGAAACATATCCTTAGTCCTTTTAAGGTATTTCAGGATGTTCTTGACCGCTGTCCAGTGATCCACTCCTGGATTACTTTGGTACCTCCCTGCTAAACTAATAGCAAGGCACACATCAGGTCTAGTACACAGCATTGCATACATGATAGAACCTGTGGCTGAAGCATAAGGAATGACTTTCCTTTTCTCTCTATCTTCTGCAGTGGTTGGGCATTAAGTCTGACTCAACTTCACACCTTGTAACACAGGCAAGAACCCTTTGTTTGCTTGATCCATTTTGAACTTCTTCAAAACTTTATCAAGGTATGTGCTTTGTGAAAGTCCAATTAAGCATCTTGATCTATCTTTATAGATCCTCATGCCCAATATATATGCAACTTCACTGAGGTCTTTCATCGAAAAATTCTTATTCAAGTATCCTTTTATGCTATTTAGAAATTCAGTATCATTTCTGATCAGTAATATGTCATCCACATATAATACCAGAAATGCTACAGAGCTCCCACTCACTTTTTTGAGAATACAGGCTTCTCCAAAAGTCTGTATAAAACCATATGATTTGATCACACTATCAAAGTGTATATTCCAACTCCGAGAGGCTTGCACCAGTCCATAAATGGATCGCTGGAGCTTGCACACATTGTTAGTACCTTTTGGATCGACAAAACCTTCTGGTTGCATCATATACAACTCTTCTTTAAGATATCCATTAAGGAATGCAGTTTTGACATCCATTTGCCAAATTTCATAATCATACAATGCTACAATTGCTAACATTTTTCGGACGGACTTAAGCATCGCTATGGGTGAGAAGGTCTCATCATAGTCAACTCCTTGAACTTGTCAAAAACCTATTGCAACAAGTCGAGCTTTGTAGACAGTAATATTACCGTCAGTGTCAGTCTTCTTCCTGAACATCCATTTATTCTCTATGGTTTGCCGATCATCAGGCAAGTCAACCAAAGTCCATACTTTGTTCTCATACATGGATCCCATCTCAGATTTCATGCCTTCAAGCGATTTTGCGGAATCTGGGCTCATCATCGCTTCCTCATAGTTCATAGGTTCGTCATGGTCAAGTAACATGACTTCCAGAATAGGATTACCGTACCACTCTAGTGCGTATCTTACTCGGGTTGACCTACGAGGTTCGGTAGTAACTTGATCAAAAGTTTCATGATCATCATCATTAGCTTCCTGATACGTCTCCAACGTATCTATAATTTTTGATTGTTCCATGCTATTATATTATCTGTTTTGGATGTTTAATGGGCTTTATTATGCACTTTTATATTCTTTTTGGGACTAACCTATGAAATGAAGGCCCAGTGCAAATTTCTGTTTTTTGCCTATTTCAGTGTTTCGTGAAAAATGAATATCAAACAGAATCCAAACGGAATTAAACCTTCACGAGGATCTATTTTTGGAACAAATGCAATCCAGGCGACTTGGAGTGGAGGTCAAGGAGGCAACGAGGCGGCCACAAGGGGAGCCACGAAACCACTTTTCCACCGCCGCAACCTTCTGTATCTGTGAGATCCCATCTGGGGACCTTTTCTGGTGATCTGCCGGAGGGGGATTCGATCACAAAGGCTTCTACATCAACACCATAGCCTCTCCGATGATGTGCGACTGTTTTACCACAGACCTTCGGGTCCATAGTTATTAGCTAGATGGCTTCTTCTCTCTCTTTGGATCTCAATACAAAGTTCTCCTTGATGTTCTTGGAGATCTATTCGATGTAATTATTTTTGCGGTGTGTTTGCCGAGATCCGATGAATTGTGGGTTTATGATTAAGATTATCTATGAACAATATTTGATTCTTCTATGAATTCTTATATGCATGATTTGATATCTTTGCAAGTCTCTTCGAATTATTAGTTTGGTTTGGCCTACTAGATTGATCTTTCTTGCAATGGGAGAAGTGCTTAGCTTTGGGTTCAATCTTGCGGTGTCCTTTCCCAGTGACAGTAGGGGTAGCAAGGCACGTATTGTATTGTTGCCATCGAGGATAAAAAGACGGGGTTTATATCATATTGCTTGAGTTTATCCCTCTACATCATGTCATCTTGCCTAATGCGTTACTCTGTTCTTATGAACTTAATACACTAAATGCATGTTGGGTAGCGGTCGATGTGTGGAGTAATAGTAGTAGATGCAGAATCGTTTCGTTCTACTTGACACGGACGTGATGCCTATGTTCATGATCATGCCTAGATATTCTCATAACTATGCGCTTTTCTGTCAATTTCTCGGCAATAATTTGTTCACCCAGCGATATATGCTATCTTGAGACAAGCCACTAGTGAAACCTATGGCCCCGGGGTCTACTTTACATCATATTATTTTCCGTCAACTAGCCATTTCTGTCACCGTTTATTTTGCAATCTTTACATTTCAATCTATACAACAAAAATACCAAAAATATTTATCTTATTATCTCTATCAGATCTCACTTTCGTAAGTGACCGTGAAGGGATTGACAACCCCTTTATAGTGTTGGTTGCGAGGTTCTTATTTGTTTGTGTAGGTACTAGGCGACTTGCGTGTAGTCTCCTACTGGATTGATAGCTTGCTTCTTAAAAACTAAGGGAAATACTTACGCTTCTTTGCTGCATCACCCTTTCCTCTTCAAGGTAAAACCAACGCATGCTCAAGAGGTAGCAAGAAGGATTTCTAGCGCCGTTGCCGGGGAGATCTACGCCAAGTCAAGACATACCAGGTACCCATCACAAACTCTTATCCCTCGCATTACATTATTTGCCATTTTCCTCTCGTTTTCCTCTCCCCCACTTCACCCTTGCCGTTTTATTCGCCTCTTTTCTATTCACCCTTTTTCTGTTCGCCTTCTTTCGCTTTCCTCTTGTGTTACTTTTTGTTGGATTCATTGTTTGTCATGATGGCTCAAGATAATACTAAATTATGTTACTTCTCCAATACCAAAAACAATGATTTTATTAGCACTCCGATTGCTCCTCTTACCGATGCTGAATCTTGTGAAATTAATACTGCTTCGCTGAATCTTGTCATGAAAGATCAATTTGCTGGCCTTCCTAGTGAAGATGTCGCTACCCATCTAAACAGCTTCGTTGATTTGTGTCACATGCAAAAGAAGAAAGATGTGGATAATGATATTGTTAAATTGAAGCTATTTCCATTTTCGCTTAGAGATCGTGCTAAAACTTGGTTCTATTCTTTGCCTAAAAATAGTATTGATTCATGGAATAAGTGCAAAGGTGCTTTTATCTCTAAGTATTTTCCTCCTGCTAAGATCATCTCTCTTAGAAACGATATTACAAATTTTAAGCAACTTGATCATGAGCATGTTTCACAAGCTTGGGAGAGGATGAAATTAATGATACGCAATTGCCCTACACATGGTTTGAATTTATGGATGATTATACAGAATTTTTATGTTGGATTGAATTTTTCTTCTAGAAATCTTTTAGATTCGGCCACGGGAGGCACTTTTATGGAAATCACTTTAGAAGAAGCTACTAAGCTCCTAGATAATATTATGGTTAATTATTCTCAATGCCACACCAAAAGATCTACTAGTAAAAAAGTTCATGCGATAGAAGAGATTAATGTTTTGAGTGAAAAGATGGATGAACTTATGAAATTGTTTGCTAATAAGAGTGTTTCTTCTGATCCTAATGATATGCCTTTGTCCACTTTGATTGAGAATAATAATGAATCTATGGATGTGAATTTTGTTGGTAGGAACAATTTTGGTAACAACGCGTATAGAGGAAATTTTAATTCTAGGTCATTTCCTAGTAATTCCTCTAATAATTATGGTAATTCCTACAACAACTCTTATGGAAATTTTAATAAGATGCCCTTTGATTTTGAGACTAGAGTTAAATAATTTATGAATTCGCAAAGAATTTCAATGCTTTGCTTGAAGAAAAATTGCTTAAGATTGATGAGTTGGCTAGGAACGTGGATAGAATTTCTCTTGATGTAGATTCTTTCAAACATAGATCTATTCCACATAAGCATGATATCAATGAGTCTCTCAAAGCCATGAGAATTTCCATTGATGAGTGCAAAGAAAGAACCGCTAGGATGCGTGCTAAAAATGGTTGCTTTGTAAAAGCGTGTTCTTCTACTTTTCATGATAATAATGATGAAGATCTAAAAGTGATTGGTGTATCTCCTATTAAGTCTTTGTTTGCCAATATGAATCTTTATAAAGATGGGACTGGAGATGAGTCAACTTTAGTTAGAAGCCGTCCCAATGATTCAGAGTTTTTAGATCTTGATGCAAAAATTAATAAAAGTGGGATTGAAGAGGTCAAAACTTTACATAGCAATGAAACCACTATTTTGGATTTCAAGGAATTTAATTATGATAATTTCTCTTTGATAGATTGTATTTCCTTGTTGCAATCTGTGCTAAATTCTCCTCATGCTTATGATCAAAACAAAGCTTTTACTAAACACATCGTTGATGCTTTAATGCAATCCCATTAAGAAAAACTTGAATTAGAAGTTTCTATCCCTAGAAAACTTTATGATGAGTGGGAACCTACTATTAAAATTAAGATTAAAGATCATGAATGATATGCTTTATGTGATTTGGGTGCTAGTGTTTCCACGATTCCAAAAACTTGATGTGTTAGGTTTCTGTGAATTTGATGATTGTTCTTTAAATTTGCATCTTGCGGATTCCACCATTAAGAAACCTATGGGAAGGATTAATGATGTCTTTATTGTTGCAAATAGGTATTATGTGCCCGTAGATTTCATTGTTCTTGATATAGATTGCAATCCTACATGTCCTATTATTATTGGTAGACCTTTCCTTAGAACGACTAGTGCAATTATTGACGTGAAAGAAGGAAATACTAGATTCCAATTTCCGTTAAGGAAAGGCATGGAATACTTTTCTAAAATAAAATTAAATTACCTTATGAATATATTATGAGAGCCACATATGGATTGCACCCCAAAGATGACAATACCTATATCTATTCTTGTTTTTATGCCTAGCTAGGGGCGTTACGATAGCGCTTGTTGGGAGGCAACCCAATTTTATTTTTGTTCCTTCATTTTTGTTCCTGTTTAGTAATAAATAAATCATCTATCCTCTGTTATGATTGTGTTTTTTATGTTTTAATTAGTGTTTGTGCCAAGTAAAGCCTTTAGGATCTTCTTGGATGATTGTTATTTGATCTTGCTGAAAAAACAGAAAGTATGCGCTCACGAGAATAATTTTCGTTTTCTACCAGAGAGCAATAAAATACCAATTCCAACTGCAGTAGATCAATACAAAAATTATTTAGGATGTCCTAATTTCTCAGGATTTTTGGAGTTACAGAAGTATTCGAAACCTACAGATTACTACAGACTGTTATGTTTCTCACAGATTCTGTTTTTCGTGTGTTGTTTGCTTATTTTGATGAATCTATGGCTAGTATCGGGGGGTATGAACCATAGAGAAGTTGGAATATAGTAGGTTTAACACCAATATAAATAAAGAATGAGTTCATTGCAGTACCTTAAAGTGGTGGTTTGTTTTCTTATACTAACGGAGCTCATGAGATTTTCTGTTGAGTTTTGTGTTGTGAAGTTTTCAAGTTTTTGGGTAAAGATTTGATGGATTTTGGAACAAGGAGTGGCAAGAGCCTAAGCATGGGGATTCCCAAGGTACCCCAAGGTAAAATTCAAGGAAAACCAAAAGCCTAAGCTTGAGGATGCCCCGGAAGGCATCCCCCTTTCGTCTTCATCTATCGGTAACTTTACTTGCGGCAATATTTTTATTCACCACATGATATGTGTTTTGCTTGGAGCGTCTTGTATGATTTGAGTATTTGCTTTTTAGTTTACCACAATCATCCTTTCTGTACACACCTTTTGGAGAGACACACATGAATCGAAATTTATTAGAATACTCTATGTGCTTCACTTATATCTTTTGAGCTAGATAATTTTGCTCTAGTGCTTCACTTATATCTTTTTAGAGCACGGTGGTGGTTTTATTTTATAGAAATTATTAATCTCTCATGCTTCACTATATTATTTTGAGAATCTTTTGGAACAGCATGGTAATTTTCTTTGCCTATAAAATTAGTCCTAATATGATAGACATCCAAGATCGGTATAATAAAAACTTTCATATAGAGTGCATTAAATACTATGAGAGGTTTGATTCTTGATAGTTGTTTTGAGATATAAAGGTGGTAATATTAGAGTTGTTCTAGTTGAGTAATTGTGGAATTGAGAAATACTTGTGTTGAAGTTGGCAAGTCCCGTAGCATGCACGTATGGTAAACGTTGTGTGACAAATTTTAAGCATGGGGTGTTCTTTGATTGCTTTCATTATGAGTGGAGGTCGGGGACGAGCGATGGTCTTTTCCTACCAATTTATCCCCCTATGAGCATGCGTGTAGTAATTGGTTTTTATGACTTGTAGATTTTTGCAATAAGTATGTGAGTTCTTTATGACTACTGTTGAGTCCATGTATTATACGCATTCTCACCCTTCCATCATTGCTAGCGTCTTCGGTACCGTGCATTACCCTTTCTCACCTCGAGAGTTGGTGAAAACTTCGCGGGTGCATCCAAACCCCGTGATATGATACGCTCTATCACACATAAGCCTCCTTATATCTTCCTCAAAACAGCCACCATACCTACCTATTATGGCATTTCCATAGCCATTCCGAGATATATTGCCATGCAACTTTCCACCGTTCCGTTTATTATGACACGCTCCATCATTGTCATAGTGCTTTGCATGATCATGTAGTTGACATCGTATTTGTGGCAAATCCACCTTCATAATTCTTTCATACATGTCACTCTTGATTCATTGCATATCCCGGTACACCACCGGAGGCATTCACATAGAGTCATATTTTGTTCTAATTCTTGAGTTGTAATTCTTGAGTTGTAAGTAAATAAAAGTGTGATGATTTCATTATTAGAGCATTGTCCCATGTGAGGAAAGGATGATGGAGACTATGATTCCCCCACAAGTCGGATGAGATTCCGGACGGAAAAAAAAGAGGCCATAAAAAAGGGGAAAAGGCCCAAAGAAAAAATGATAGAAAAAGAGAGAAGGGGCAATGTTACTATCCTTTTTCCACACTTGTGCTTCAAAGTAGCACCATGATCTTCATGATAGAGAGTCTCTTATTTTGTCACTTGCATATACTAGTGGGAATTTTTCATTATAGAACTTGGCTTGTATATTCCAATGATGGGCTTCCTCAAAATGCGCTAGGTCTTCATGAGCAAGCAAGTAGGATGCACACCCACTTAGTTTCTTTTGTTGAGCTTTCATATATTTATAGCTCTAGTGCATCTGTTGCATGGCAATCCCACTTAGCTTCTTTTGTTGAGCTTTCATATATATACTTCTGTCTTGAATATTTTGGATTTAAACATTCATGCCGCAATAAAGAGAATTACGTTGAAAATTATGTTAGGTAGCATTCCACATCAAAAATTCTGTTTTTAGCATTTACCTACTCGAGGACGAGCAGGAATTAAGCTTGGGGATGCTTGATACGTCCCCAACCTATAATTATTGATTGTTCCATGCTATTATATTATCTATTTTGGATGTTTAATGGGCTTTATATGCACTTTTATATTATTTTTGGGACTAACCTATTAACCGAAGGCCCGGTGCAAATTGCTATTTTTTGCCTATTTCAGTGTTTCACAGAAAAGGAATATCAAACGGAATCCAAATGGAATGAAACCTTCACGAGGATCTTTTTTGGAACAAATGCAATCTAGGAGACTTGGTGTGGAGGTCAAGGAAGTAACGAGGCGGCCATGAGGGGATCCACGAAACCACTTTTCCACCGCCGCAACCTTCTATACCCATGAGATCCCATCTGGGACCTTTTCCGGTGATCTGCCGGAGGGGGATTCGATCACGGAGGGCTTCTACATCAACACCATAGCCTCTCCGATGATGTGCGACTAGTTTACCACAGACCTTCGGGTCCATACTTATTAGCTAGATGGCTTCTTCTCTCTCTTTGGATCTCAATACAAAGTTCTCCTCGATGTTCTTGGAGATCTATTCGATGTAATTCTTTTTGCGGTGTGTTTGCCGAGATCCGATGAATTGTGGGTTTATGATTAAGATTATCTATGAACAATATTTGATTCTTCTCTGAATTCTTATATGCATGATTTGATATCTTTGCAAGTCTCTTCGAATTATTAGTTTGGTTTGGCCTACTAGATTGATCTTTCTTGCAATGGGAGAAGTGCTTAGCTTTGGGTTCAATCTTGCGGTGTCCTTTCCCAGTGACAGTAAGGGCAGCAAGGCACGTATTGTATTGTTGCCATCGAGGATAAAAAGATGGGGTTTATATCATATTGCTTGAGTTTATCCCTCTACATCATGTCATCTTGCCTAATGTGTTACTCTGTTCTTATGAACTTAATACTCTAGATGCATGCTGGATAGCGGTCGATGTGCGGAGTAATAGTAGTAGATGCAGAATCGTTTCGGTCTACTTGACACAGACGTGATGCCTATGTTCATGATCATGCCTAGATATTCTTATAACTATGCGCTTTTCTATCAATTGGTCGGCAGTAATTTGTTCACCCACCGTAATATATGCTATCTTGAGACAAGCCACTAGTGAAACCTATGGCCCCCGGGTCTACTTTACATCATATTATTTTCCGTCAACTAGCCATTTATGTCTCCGTTTATTTTGCAATCTTTACTTTTCAATCTATACAACAAAAATACCAAAAATATTTATCTTATTATCTCTATCAGATCTCACTTTCGTAAGTGACCATGAAGGGATTGACAACCCCTTTATCGCGTTGGTTGCGAGGTTCTTGTTTGTTTGTGTAGGTACTAGGCGACTTGCGTGTAGTCTCCTACTGGATTGATACCTTGGTTCTCAAAAACTGAGGGAAATACTTTACGCTACTTTGCTGCATCACCCTTCCCTCTTCAAGGGAAAACCAACGCATGATCAAGAGGTAGCACTTCCTCACTTACTGGTGTAGGAATCACTGGAACTGATTTCTGTGATGAACTACTTTCCAATAAGGGAGCAGGTACAATTACCTCATCAAGTTCTACTTTCCTCCCACTCACTTCTTTCGAGAGAAACTCCTTCTCTAGAAAGGATCCATTCTTAGCAACAAATATCTTGCCTTCGGATCTGTGATAGAAGGTGTACCCAACAGTTTCCTTTGGGTATCCTATGAAGACACATTTCTCCGATTTGGGTTCGAGCTTATCAGGTTGAAGCTTTTTCACATAAGCATCGCAGCCCCAAACTTTCAGAAACGACAACTTGGGTTTCTTGCCAAACCAAAGTTCATAAGGTGTCCTCTCAACGGATTTTGATGGTGCCCTATTTAATGTGAATGCAGTTGTCTCTAAAGCATAACCCCAATACGATAGCGGTAAATCAGTGAGAGACATCATAGATCGCACCATATCTAATAAAGTGCGGTTACGACGTTCGGACACACCATTACGTTGTGGTGTTCCAGGTGGCGTGAGTTGCGAAACTATTCCGCATTGTTTCAAATGAAGACCAAACTCATAACTCAAATATTCACCTCGACGATCAGATCGTAGAAACTTAATTTTCTTGTTATGATGATTTTCCACTTCACTCTGAAATTCTTTGAACTTTTCAAATGTTCAAGACTTATGTTTCATCAAGTAGATATACCCATATCTTCTCAAATCATCTGTGAAGGTAAGAAAATAACGATACCCACCGTGAGCATCAACACTCATCGGACTGCATACATCAGTATGTATTATTTCCAACAAGTCTGTTGCTCGCTCCATTGTTCCAGTGAACAGAGTCTTAGTCATCTTGCCCATGAGGCATGGTTCGCAAGCATCAAGTGACTCTAAAAGTCCATCAGTATGGAGTTTCTTCATGAGCTTCACACCAATATGACCTAAACGGCAGTGCCACAAGTAAGTTGCACTATCATTATTAAACTTATATCTTTTGGCTTCAATACTATGAACATGTGTATCACTGCTATCAAGATTTAGTAAAAACAGGACACTGATCAAGGGTGCATGACCATAAAAGATATTATTCATATAAATAGAACAACCATTATTCATATACCAGGCACTACTATGAGCATTAGTAAGGTACACATCAATAACATGTATCTCAAATATACCTTTCACTTTACCATCCTTCTTATCCGCCAAATACTTAGGGCAGTTCCGCTTCCAGTGACCAGTTCCTTTGCAGTAGAAGCACTCAGTCTCAGGCTTAGGTCCAGACTTGGGTTTCTTCACTTGAGCAGCAACTTGCTTGTCGTTCTTCTTGAAGTTCCCCTTCTTCCCTTTACCCCTTTTCTTGAAACTGGTGGTCTTGTTGACCATCTACACTTGATGCTCCTTCTTGATTTCTACCTCCGCAGCCTTTAGCATTGCGAAGAGCTCGGGAATCGTCTTATCCATCCCTTGCATATTATAGTTCATCACGAAGCTCTTGTAGCTTGGTGGTAGTGATTGAAGAACTCTGTTAATGACACTATCATCAGGAAGGTTAACTCCCAGCTGAGTTAAGTGGTTGTGGTACCCAGACATTCTGAGTATATGTTCACTGACAGAACTATTCTCCTCCATTTTGCAGCTGTAGAACTTATTAGAGACTTCATATCTCTTAATCCGGGCATTTGCTTGAAATATTAACTTCAACTCCTGGAACATCTCATATGCTCCATGACGTTCAAAACGTCGTTGAAGTCCCGGTTCTAAGCCATAAAGCATGGCACACTAAACTATCGAGTAGTCATCAGCTTTGCTCTGCCAGGTGTTCACAACATCTAGCGTTGCTCCTGCAAAGGGTTTTTCACCTAGCGGTGCTTCCAGGACGTAATTCTTCTATGCAGCAATGAGGATAATCCTCAAGTTACGGACCCAGTCCATGTAATTGCTACCATCATCTTTCAACTTAGTTTTCTCTAGGAACACATTAAAATTCAACGGAACAGTAGCACGGGCCATCTATCTACAACAACATAGACATGCAAAATACTATCAGGTACTAAGTTCATGATAAATTAAAGTTCAATTAATCAAATTACTTAAGAACTCCCACTTAGATAGACATCCCTCTAATCATCTAAGTGATCACGTGATCCATATCAACTAAACCATGCCCGATCATCACGTGAGATGGAGTAGTTTTCAACGGTGAACATCACCATGTTGATCATATCTACTATATGATTCACGCTTGACATTTTGGTCTCAGTGTTCCAAAGCCATATCTGCATAAGCTAGGCTCGTCAAGTTTAACCCGAGTATTCCACGTGTGCAAAACTGGCTTGCACCCATTGTATGTGAACGTAGAGCTTATCACACCCGATCATCACGTGGTGTCTCGGCACGATGAACTATAGCAACGGTGCATACTCACGGAGAACACTTGTACCTTGAAATTTAGTGAGAGATCATCTTATAATGCTACCGCCGAACTAAGCAAAATAAGATGCATAAAGGATAAACATCACATGCAATCAATATAAGTGATATCATATGGCCATCATCATCTTGTGCCTTTGATCTCCATCTCCAAAGCACCGTCATGATCACCATCGTCACCGGCTTGACACCTTGATCTCCATTGAAGCATCGTTGTCGTCTCACCAACTATTGCTTCTACGACTATCGCTACCGCTTAGTGATAAAGTAAAGCAATTACATGGCGATTCATTTCATACAATAAAGCGACAACCATATGGCTCCTGCCAGTTGCCGATAACTCTGCTACAAAACATGATCATCTCATACAATAAAATTTAGCATCATTCCTTGACCATATCACATCACGACATGCCCTGCAAAAACAAGTTAGACGTCCTCTACTTTGTTGTTGCAAGTTTTAGGTGGCTGCTACGAGCTGAGCAAGAACCGTTCTTACCTATGCATCAAAAACCACAATGTGGTATAGTGATTACTTTTTGATCTTCAGAAAGAACCCTGTTCATTGAATCCGATTCAACTAATGTTAGAGAAACTGACAACCACTAGCCACCTGTGTGCGAAGCACGTCGGAAGAACCACTTTCGCGTAAGCATACGCGTAATGTCGGTCTGAGCCGCTTCATCCAACAATACCGCTGAATTAAGAATCAACTAGTGACGGCAAGCAATATGTATATACCCATGACCACAACTCCTTTGAGTTCTACTCGTGCATATAACATCTACGCATAGACCTGGCTCTGATGCCACTGTTGGGAAACGCAGTAATTTCAAAATTTTCCTACGCACATGCAAGAGCATCTAGGTGATGCATAGCAATGAGAGGGGAAGAGTGTATTCCACTTACCCTCATAGATCGTAAGAGGAAGCGTTATGACAACGCGGTTGATGTAGTCGTACGTCTTCATGATCCGACCGATCCTAGCACCAAAGGTACGACATCTCTGCGATCTACACACGTTCAGCTCGATGACGACCCGCGAACTCTAGATCCAGCTGAGTGTCGAGGGAGAGTTTCATCAGCACGACGGCGTGATGATGGTGATGATGAAGCTACTGGCGCAGGGCTTTGCCTAAGCACTGCAACAATATGACCGAGGTGGAAATCTGTGGAGGGGGGCACCGCACACGGCTAAACAATCAACTTGTGTGTCTATGGGGTGCCCCGCTCCCCGTATATAAAGGAGTGGAGGAGGGGGAGGGCCGGCCACTCTATGGCGCGCCCAAGGGGACTCCTACTCCCACCAGGAGTAGGATTCCCCCCCTCCCCTTCCCTAGTTGGATTAGGAGAGGAAGGAGGGGGAGAGAGGGGGAAGGAAAGGGGGCGCGGCCCCGTACCCAATTCGGATTGGGCTTGGGGACGCGCCCCCTCCTAGGCTCCCTTATCCTCTCTCCCACTATGTCCCAATAAGGCCCATATACTTCTCGGGGGGTTCCGGTAACCACCCGGTACTCCGGTATATGCCCGAACTCACCCGGAACCATTCTGATGTCCAAACATAGGCTTCCAATATATCAATCTTTATGTCTCGACCATTCCGAGACTCCTCGTCATGTCCGTGATCTCATCCGGGACTCCGAACAACCTTCGGTACATCAAAACACATAAACTCATAATACCGATCGTCACCAAACGTTGAGCGTGCGGACCCTATGGGTTCGAGAACTATGTAGACATGACTGAGACTCATCTCCGATCAATAACCAATAGTGGAACCTGGATGCTCATATTGGTTCCTACATATTCTACGAAGATCTTTATCGGTCAAACCGCATAACAACATATGTTGTTCCCTTTGTCATCGGTATATTACTTGCCCGAGATTCGATCGTCGGTATCTCAATACCTAGTTCAATATCGTTATCGGAAAGTCTCTTTACTCGTTCCGTAATGCAACATCTCGTAACTAACTCATTAGTTACATTGCTTGCAAGGCTTATACTGATGTGCATTACCGAGAGGGCCCAGAGATAGCTCTCCGATAAATGGAGTGACAAATCCTAATCTCGATCTATGCCAACTCAACAAACACCATCGGAGACACCTGTTGAGCATCATAGTCACCCAGTTACGTTGTGACGTTTGATAGCACACTAAGTGTTCCTCCGATATTCGGGAGTTGCATAATCTCAAAGTCATAGGAACATGTATAAGTTATGGAGAAAGCAATAGTGGTAAACTAAACGATCATCGTTCTAAGCTAACGGATGGGTCAAGTCAATCACATCATTCTCTAATGATGTGATCTCGTTTATCAAATGACAACTCTTTGTCCATGGCTAGGAAACTTAACCATCTTTGATTAATGAGCTAGTCAAGTAGAGGCATACTATTGACACTCTGTTTGTCTATGTATTCACACATGTACTAAGTTTCCGGTTAATACAATTCTAGAATGAATAATAAACATTAATCATGATATAAGGAAATATAAATAACAACTTTATTATTGCCTCTAGGGCATATTTCCTTCAAAAGTTCCAAAATTTTGATGGAGTCAAATGATGTTGGTGGTATTTTGTGGGATGAGGATGCCAATAGCTTCAAAACGAGCTAAAAACGTCAAAACCCGAGTTCGGATGAATTAGTTATGGACAAAACAAAAATTAGCCGAAGTTAGAATCTACAGGTGTCGGACGTCCGCTGAACATCGGATGTGTTGGGGAACGCAATATTTTAAAAAAAAAATCCTACGACCAGGCAAGATCTATCTAGGAGATGCATAGCAACGAGAGGGGAGATTGTGTCCACGTACCCTCGTAGACCGAAAGCGGAAGCGTTTAGTAACGCGGTTGATGTAGTCGAACGTCTTCGCGATTCAACCGATCCTAGCACCGAACATACGGCACCTCCGTGTTCAGCACACGTTCAGCTCGATGACATCCCTCGAGCTCTTGATCTAGTTGAGGACAAGGGAGAGTTCCGTCAGCACGATGGCGTGGAGACGGTGATGATGAAGTTACAGGCGCAGAGCTTCGCCTAAGCACTACGACGATATGACCGAGGTGTGTTACTATGGAGGTGGGCACCGCACACGGCTAAGACAATTGATCTTGTGTCTTCTAGGGTGCCTGAGGGAGTCCTGGATTAGGGGGTCTCCAGACAGCTGGACTATCTCTATTGGCCGGACTGTTAGACTATGAAGATACAAGATTGAAGACTTCGTCTCGTGTCCGGATGGGACTCTACTTGGCGTGGAAGGCAAGCTAGGCAATACGGATATGGATATCTCCTCCTTTGTAACCGACCTTGTGTAACCCTAACCCTCTACGGTGTCTATATAAACCGAAGGGTTTTAGTCCGTAGGACAACAATCATAACATACAATCATACCATAGGCTAGCTTCTAGGGTTTAGCCTCTCTGATCTCGTAGTAGATCTACTCTTGTACTACCCATATCATCAATATTAATCAAGCAGGACGTAGGGTTTTACCTCCATCAAGAGGGCCCGAACCTGGGTAAAACATCGTGTCCCCTGCCTCCTGTTACCATCCGGCCTAGGCGCACAGTTCGGGACCCCCTACCCGAGATCCGCCGGTTTTGACACCGACATTGGTGCTTTCATTGAGAGTTCCTCTGTGTCGTTACCGTTAGGCTTGATGGCTCCTACTATCATCGATAGCAATGCGGTCCAGGGTGAGACTTTTCTCCCCGGACAGATCTTCGTATTCGGTGGCTTTGCACTGCGGGCTAATTCGCTTGGCCATCTGGAGCAGATTGAAAGCTACGCCCCTAGCCATCAGGTCAGATTTGGAAGTTTGAACTACATGGCCGACATCCGCGGAGACTTGGTCTTCGACGGATTTGAGCCACAGCCGGGCGCGCCGCACTGTCACGATGGGTATGACCTAGCTCTACCGCCGAACAGTACCCCAGAGGCCGTGCCGGCATCAGCTCCGACCCTTAGCTCAGAGCCAACTGCGCCAATCAAGGACGGGTGGTTAGACACTGCCTCAGGGGTTGCAGTCTCAACGGCGATCGAGCCGAACACCAGCCTAATCCTCTGTGCAGCCCGTGACTCCAAGGTCCCGGACTCTTTTTCGGACTCTGAACCGCCCGTGCCCCTGCCAATCGAATCCGATTGGGCGCCGATCATGGAATTCACCGTCGCGGATATCTTTCAGCACTCGCCCTTCGGCGACATTCTGAATTCACTAAGGTCTCTCTCTTTGTCAGGAGAGCCCTGGCCGGATTATGGCCAACAGGATTGGGATGCGGACGATGAAGAAATTCGACACCCACCCACCACCCACTTCGTAGCCACTGTCGATGATTTAACCGACATGCTCGACTTCGACTCCGAAGACATCGACGGTATGGACGACGATGTAGGAGACGAACATGAACCAACGCTTATAGGGCACTGAAAAGCCACCTCGTCATATGACATATACATGGTGGATACACCCAACGAAGGCAATGGCGACGAGATAGCGGAGGATGACCCCTCCAAGAAGCAACCCAAGCGCCGACGTCAGCAGCGCTGCTCTAAATCCCACCAAAGCAAAAGTGGTGATACCGGCACAGGAGATAATAACACTCCGGATAGTGCTGAAGACAACAACAATCCCCTCCAACAAGATTTAGAGCAGGAGGATGAAGGAGCCAGCTCTCCTGAGAGAGCAGCAGACAGAGAGGAGGAGGATGACAATTACATGCCCCCCTCCGAAGATGAGGCAAGCCTCGGCGACGATGAATTCGCCGTACCAGAGGATCCCGTCGAACAAGAGCACTTCAAGCGTCGGCTTATGGCCACGGCAAATAGCCTGAAGAAAAAGCAGCAGCAGCTTCAAGCTGATCAAGATCTGCTAGCTGACAGATGGACTGAAGTCCTCGCGGCCGAGGAATATAAACTCGAGCGCCCATCCAAGAGTTACCCAAAGTGCAGGTTACTACCCCGACTGGAGGAAGAAGCATATGATACGGCTGATCGGCCACCTCGTGGCCGCGATAGAGAGGCATTCCAGCCAAAAGCTCAGCCTCCACCACGATGCCATTCAAATAAAAAGGCATGGGGAGATACGCCAGACCTGCGAGACATATTGGAGGACAAAGCAAAGCATGCAAGATCGATCTACAGATCACGAGGGTGCACTACTATGCAAGACGATAAACGTCACGCCGGATACAGTAAAAGCAAATCCAGCCGGGCCGAACACAGCGGGCAAGACCCATTCGAGCTGCGTCGCGACATAGCCCAATACAGAGGCGCAGCACACCCCTTATGCTTCACAGACGAAGTAATGGAACATCAATTCCCAAATGGTTTCAAACCTGTAAATATTGAATCATACAACGACACAACAGATCCCACAGTATGGATTGAGGATTTCCTCCTCCACATCCACATGGCCCGCGGTGATGACTTACACACCATCAAATACCTCCCACTAAAGCTCAAAGGACCAGCGCGGCATTGGCTTAACAGCTTGCCAGCGGACTCCATTAGCTGTTGGGAAGATCTGGAAGCTGCATTCCTCGACAACTTTCAGGGCACTTATGTGCGACCACCAGACGCCGATGACTTGAGCCACATAATTCAGCAGCCAGAAGAGTCGGCCAGGCAATTCTGGACTCGGTTCCTTACAAAGAAAAATCAAATCGTCGACTGTCCGGATGCGGAGGCCTTAGCGGCTTTCAAACACAACATCCGAGACGAGTGGCTAGCCCGGCACCTTGGTCAGGAAAAGCCGAAATCTATGGCAGCTCTCACGACGCTCATGACCCGCTTTTGTGCGGGAGAAGACAGCTGGCTGGCTCGTAGTAATAACATATCAAAGAACCATGGTACCTCAGATACCAAGGACGGAAATAGCAGGTCACGTCGCAACAAACATAAGCGCCGCATTAACAGCGAAAATACTGAGGATACGGCAGTCAATGCCGGATTCAAAGGCTCTAAACCCGGTTAGCGAAAAAACGCATTCAAACAAAGTACGCCGGGTCCGTCCAGCTTGGACCATATACTCAATCGCTCGTGTCAAATACACGGCACCCCAGACAAGCCAGCCAATCACACCAACAGAGATTGTTGGGTGTTCAAACAGGCCGGCAAGTTAATTGCCGAAAACAAGGATAAGGGGCCGCATAGCGATGACGAGGAGGAGCCCTGGCAGCTGCACACTGGACAGAAGAGGTTTCCCCCTAAAGTGCGGACGGTGAACATGATATACGCAACCCAAATCCCCAAGAGGGAGCGGAAGCGTGCGCTCAGGCACGTATATGCGTTGGAGCCAGTCGCCCCAAAATTCAACCCTTGGTCCTCCTGTCCTATCACCTTCGATCGCAGGGACCACCCCACTAGTATCCGTCATGGGGGATTCGCCGCACTGGTCCTAGACCCAATCATTGACGGATTTCACCTCACTCGAGTCCTTATGGATGGCGGCAGCAACCTGAACCTGCTTTATCAGGACACAGTGCGCAAAATGGGTATAGCCCCTCAAGGATCAAACCCACAGAAACGACCTTTAAAGGCGTCATTCCAGGTGTAGAGGCCCATTGCACAGGCTCAATTACACTAGAAGTGGTCTTCGAATCCCCGGATAACTTCCGAAGTGAAGAGTTAATCTTCGATATAGTCCCGTTCCGCAGTGGTTATCACGCGCTGCTCGGGCGAACTGCATTTGCTAGATTCAATGCGGTACCGCATTATGCATACCTCAAGCTCAAGATGCCAGGACCTCGCAGAGTTATTACAGTCAATGGAAACACAAAGCGCTCCCTCCGAACAGAGGAGCACACCGCAGCCCTCGCAGCAGAAGCACAAAGCAGCCTCTCAAGGCAATCAACCAGTTCGGCGCTTCAAAGCCCGGGCACCTTCAAGCGCGCTCGGAGCAATCGGCAAATAGACCGCCTGGCGCGATCTGAGCTCGTGTAGCAATGCGGCGGCCACCCCAAGCCCAGCCCAACGGCGAAACTCGTGCCGCGCGTACATAATTACGCATTAAAAATACCATGGGCACAGGTGGGGAGGGTGGCACAACTGCGGCACGCCCCAAGACGTGGCTTAAACCGCACTAGGGGCTTCCTGTTTGGTTATTTTCCTTTTTTCAGGACCTTAATCTCTAGAAACACTGTTTGGCAGCACTATTGCCGAACACATGATGTAGCAACCAAGGAGGCAGAGAGCTACGTCATACCACGAAATTCCCAGGTGGATTACAGTAACGAGCGAAATATTCGATTTAATATCATTCCTCAGCTTGCCCTTGGAAGGGACATAGTCCTACTCTTTGCTTATCGCACTATCTGTATCATTCTGCTTTAACGCAATTTTTTGAATAAACAATGCATGACATTACGACTATTATTGCATTCTTGTTATATATATATATATGTGTGTGTGTGTGTGTGTGTGTGTGTTCATTAATGACGCCATGCAGCCGTACACTTTGGTACGACCAATACACCAGGGGCTTACATACCCCACAATGCGGTGTGAAAAGTCCGAACATTTTCACAAGTGCGGCACTCCAAACTTATAACATTATATGCATCAGCTCCGAATCATGTCTTTGGTCAAATGTTGGGTTTGCCCGGCTCCTATGTTTTGGTACCTTACGTTCCTCTCTATCGGCTAAGGTAGCGCTAGGAGAACTACTACGATTGTGCCCCGGTTCTGTTGGGTTCAGCACCTCGGTAGAGAAAGCTAAAACTGACTGTCATGATAAGGCGAGAGACTGGTCGCTGTTCGGTGATGTTTTCGAGTCCCTAAAGACTTATGCCGCTTAGAGCGAGGGGTCGGCCCTGTCCGGCTTAAAGGCGTGTATCGCGCCCCAAATTCGGCCTTCCAAATACCAGGGGCTTTGCCGAAATTTAAAATTATAGAATTCTATGGCCAAGTGAGAGTGATAAAGCATTATTAGTCTGGTTGCCTTGTTTGCTGTGCTGAGCACCTCCCTCGAAGGACCCAAACATGGGAACAAGAGTGCTTAGGTTTATCCCGAACATCCCAGCACTCGTGGCATGGGGGCAGAAGCCGAGGACTAGCCATCTCTCAGATTGGATATACAGCCAAACAGAAGGTAATATTTTAAATTCCAACAAGCGTTGCATAGGGCATATGAAACAAGTTTTCATAAACACGGGATAAAACGAGCAAGTCTCATTCAAATATTACATCTTTTGAACACTCGTCTGTGATGAGACAGGCACCCGGCAGAACACCCTCGTAGTACATCTCGGGGTGGCGGTGCTCCTTGCCCTCCGGCGGCCCCTCCTTTATCAGCTTCACGGCGTCCATCTTGACCCACTGCAATTTCACACGGGCGAAAGCCCGGCGTGCACCCTCAATGTAGACAGATCGCTTGATGGCCTCCAGCCGCGGGCAGGCATCCACAAGCCGCCTCACCAGGCCAAAGAAGCTGTTCGGAAGGGCGTCGCCAAGCCGCAGCCGGACTAGAAAGCTCTTCATGGCCCGGTCAGCCGCCTTATGTAGCTCGACCATCTGCTTCAGCTGGTCGCTCATTGGCACCGGGTGTTCGGCCTCAGCATACTGAGACCAGAACAACTTCTCTGTTGAGCTTCCATCCTCAGCCTGGTAAAATTGTGCGGCATCGGACACACTGCGGGGCAAATCTGCGAATGCTCCTGGAGAACTCTGGATTTGGGTAAGTAATCGGTAATTTACTTTTACATGCTTGCTTTGCATATAGAAAGCCTTACCCGCCGCTATCTTCTTCATTGCATCGATCTCTTGGAGGGCCTTCTGGGCTTCGGCCTTGGCACTTTTTGCACTCTTGAGGGCCGCGGCAAGCTCGGACTCCCGCGTCTTTGAGTCAAGCTCCAACGCCTCGTACTTCGCCACGAGAGCCTGGAGCTCTTGCTGCACCTCGCCCACCCGAGCCTCGTGCTTCTCTCGCTCGGTGCGCTCCTTGGCCGCTTTATCTTCGGCCTTGGTTAGCGCTTGCTTCAGGGTCGCCACCTCGGTCGTGGCCCCTGGCAAACATACGATGGTCCTGTCATTTTGCAATCGCGTCCTCTTTTATATATACATATCTATAGACAGGGTATTACTTACCCTTGTTCTCCTCGAGCTACCTCTTGGCAAGGCCGAGCTCTTTCCTGGACCCCTCGAGGTCTTGCTTCAGTATGGCGACCTCCACAGTCAGTGCGGCGGACGCTAGCAGTGAAGCCTGCATATGCATATTGACATACTTATATTAGACTCCTGCGATATTATTTGATCCTCTGCTCGGCTTTTCTTTGTGAACACCGAACAAAGCATCAGGGCTACTGTCTATGCGGTAATATTTCTACTACATTTTAAAACACTTACCTCAAAGCCTGTTAGAAGGCTGGCACATGCTTCAGTCAATCCGCTCTTGGCGGACTGAACCTTCTAGATCACCGCACTCATGATAGTGTGGTGCTCCTCGTCAATGGAAGCGATGCGAAGCGCTTCCAGCAGATTGTCCGGCGCCTCTGGATGGACAGAGGTCACCGGCACAGGCATCTTGCCCCTCTTAGGAGGAGGCCGCCTGCCCAAGCCTGGAACTGCTAGAGGTTCCGGCGCGGTGTTCGGCTGAGGGCCGAACTCGGAGCTCTCAGGGGCCCTGTCCCCTCGGCTCCCAGAGTCAGGAAGGTCACCTTGAGGCGCCTCCGGGACTGTCTCCCCTCGATCCGGTGCCTATTGAGACAGCACCTCGGCGTCGTCAGCAGGATGAGGGGAGGTGGCGGTCGGGACTGGATCGCTATCCATGTCCGGCGAGCCCAGGGAGCCGTCCGATGATACATCGATACTGCCTCGTGGCGGCCTGCATAATTATGTTCGGTGTTAGGAAAAACAGTATGACAAAGGAATTCTATGATTTACTCTGGTATCCGAATACTTACGATCTCCCCGAGGGCTTGGCCCGGGGCAACCACTCGTCTTCGCCCTCGTCGGTGGCGGTGGAACTGTCCGGAAGGAGAGTCCTCCCCTTCTTGGACCCTTCGGCCTCCCCAGTTGGGGCAGCCTTCCTTTTCTTGTCTCCCCCGCCTAGAGGGGGAGCATCTTCTTCTTCCTCCTCGTCTTCGGGGAAGGAGTGTGCCGCAGAGCTATTGGACGATGAGTCCGATAACACCTGGCGCTGGGAACTCTTTCGGGTTCCCTTGGCCTTCTTGGTCTTCTCGACACCTTGTAAGGAGCCGGAGTCAGCATCTCCGTCAGGAGAGCGCCCGCAGTATCTTCGGGCAAAGGGGCCGGGCAGTTAATCTGCCCCGACATCTCCACCCAGTCCTGTCAAAGGCATGGAGATTAGACCCCGCACATAATTAAGCTAGGGAAAATAAATGTCCTACGGGACGTATTGAACTCACCGAACGCGCTAGGCGCTTTGCGCTTAGTCCGCGATCCTCGGCGAGAGAAGGAGGGACCTCGGCGCCCTTGAACATCACCTTCCAGACGTCCTTGTGCGTCGTATCAAAGAGCTCGCTCAGAGTCTGGTGCTGGGCCAGGTCGAACTCCCACAAGGTAAAATCCCGTTGTTGACACGGGAGGATCCGGCGAATGAGCATAACTTGGACTATGTTGACAAGCTTGAGCTTCTTGCTCGCCACACTCCGGATACATTTCTGGAGTCCATCCAGCTCCACCGACGAACCCCACGACAAGCCCTTCTCTTTCCAGGAAGTGAGCCGTGTAGGGAATCCGGATCGAAACTCGGGGGCTGCCACCCATTTGGTGTCGCGCGGCTCGGTGATGTAGAACCACGCCAATTGCCATCCCTTTATTGTCTCCACGAAGGAGCCTTCGAGCCATATAAAGTTGGGCATCTTGCCCACCATGGCTCCGCTGCATTCTGCTTGTTGGCCTCGTACCACCTTCGGCTTGATATTGAAGGTCTTTAACCACAGGCTGAAGTGGGGCCGGATGCGAAGGAAAGCCTCACACACGACGATGAATGCCGAAATGTTGAGGATGAAGTTCGGGGCCAGATCATGAAAGTCCAGCCCATAGTAGAACATGAGACCACGGACATATGGATGGAGGGGAAACCCTAGTCCGCGGAGGAAGTGGTGAAGGAAAACTACCCTCTAGTGAGGTTCCGGGGTAGGGACGATCTGCCCCGCAGCGGGCAGCCGATGCGCGATGTTCGCGGCTAAGTATCCGGCTCCGTGCAGTTTCTTGATGTCTCCCTCCGTGACGAAGGAGACCATCCACCTGCCTCCCGCTCCGGACATGGTTGGAGAGGGTTGAGGTGGGAAGTGCGGACTTGGGCGCTAGAGCTTGAGTGTGCGAAAACGGATGAGCAAAGGAGGAAGAAGACGTGGATATAAGGTGAATCCTTATCCCTTTATATGGGCGGACGAAGCTTCAGGACCCTGATTCCAAGTCACATCGATCTAGCCGGTAACACTTCATATCACTTTGCGGCCTCACGCACGGTATTCCCACGGGTGTCGCCTTACCATGGCCCGGGACCATTTGCGCCTTTTGGCTCATGTATATGATAGTGTCGCTAGCATCCATATGACAAGGAACCCAGGCCGACATGGCTAGTCGTGAACCCAAAGCGGCACCAACCTATGGGGACAGGCATACATGAATCACATCGAGCATGTCGGTCAGCAGCGTGTGAATCCGGGCTGTAGCACTGGGCTAACAGGACTCCGGGAACCCGGGCTGTAGCAGGCTAGGCAGGACTCCGGATGTCATCGCGCGACATTTCCCCGAGGGGACAGACACATGAACCAAGTGAAACACATGCCGGCCAGTCAAGTGTCCTGAGCAGTAGTGCTGGGCTAGCAGGACTCCGGTGAACCGGGCTGTAGCAGACTACTATGGCTCATGGAAGCACTAGACTACATTTCCCCATAAGAGAGGCTGCCAAGGATAAACAACTAGATTGTCAGATCCCACACATACCAAGCATTTCAATCATACACACAATATGCTCGATATGTGTAAATACAACATGGCATCACAACATAACTCTACGACTCAAATATTTATTCAGTAGGCTCCGAGGAGCGAGATATTACAAACATGGGTCTCATGACCCAACAATCATAGCATACAAATCAAAGCACATGCGGAAGCTTAACATGTGTGAGTACAGACATCTACAAATGAAAAAGGCTGAGAAGCTTGACTATCTACCAGATCCTGCCGAGGGCACAAGATCATAGCTGAGGTATCAAGCTAAACGTCGATGTCCACGCGAAACTACTAGTGAGACTGAAGTCTCTCTGCAAAACATAAATTAAGCAAACGTGAGTACAAAAGTACTCAGCAAGACTTACATCAGAACTAGCTACATATGCATCGATATCAACAGGGGGTGGTGGAGTTTAACTGCAGCAAGCCAGCTTTGACTCAGTGGCTATCTTAAACTACGACTGCAAGTAACTCTTTTGAGGTGGCGCACACGAGTCCACATATTCACCAATCAATAAACCACTATGGATCCGCTCCCGTCTACCTACGAGAACGCCATCCATAGCACTCACGCTTATCTTGCGCATTTTAGAGTATCCACTTTCACTTGTCTATAAACTGTTATAGGCAACCCAGAAGTCCTTTATCGCGGACGCGGCTATTCGAATAGTTTTATACCCTGCAGGGGTGTACTTCGTCACACATGTTTCCACCACTTAGCGCCTGCACACGACATGTGCTCAGCAGACTTCAAGCGAAAGCCGACGTGGGTGTAGACCACGACCTGACTAACCGCACAAGTCTCTAGTCCAGCTTTATCGCCTATTCGGGTTCCATCCGCGAGGAGATCCGGCCAGAGTTTCGCTCACAGCCCCAAACGATGTGTGCAGGGTTCCCGAGACACCAAACGGGCGCCCGATACACCGTGCCACGGTGTATCTACCGCAGCATAGCCCACCCCTAGGGTCAGCGCTACGCACGGCCGCCAACACATATCCTATAAACACCAGAAACTAGTTGCAACTCCTGGACAGAGGACGAGAGGGGTCAGTAAGTCGAGCGGGGTCATATTTCAGGGCCCAATGTGTGGTAGTAGCTGTTTCATGGATCACAAACACAGAACTCAGTTCCTGAGAACGGTTTCAATGAGACAACCCACCATGTACTCCTGCATGGCCTCTCACCGCTACCTTTACCAAATCGTGTTCACACACTTAGCTCACACACAGTAGGGCATGTTCACAACTTTCCAATTCATTCCCGATGAATCAGACCTGACACAACTCTAAGCAATAGCAGGCATGACAAACAAACATGAATGAGTAGGCACATCAGGGCTCAAACAACTCCTACTCATGCTAGTGGGTTTCATCTATTTACTGTGGCAATGACAGGTCATGCAAAGGAAAGGGGTTCAACTACCGCAGCATGTAACAGTTGAATCGTTGTTGTCCTAATGCAGTAAAAGAGAGCAGGAGCGAGAGAGTGGGTTTATAACTTTGTATCGGAATGAACAAGGGGGTTTTGCTTGCCTGGCACTTCTGAATATAATATAGTTCTTCATCGGTGTCATCGATCACGTCGTCGGAAACATCATCGACTGAGAGGGGACGGTTACCGGCAAACAGAGAAGGACACAATCAATGCAATGCAACAATATGATGCATGAATGTGACATGGCAATATGCTGTTGATTGGCCTAATGCAACTAGCAACAAGTTAAATGGAGTTGGTTTGAACACTTGGTTCAAATTCAAACTCCATATGTGCTTTCTTAAATACCATTTAATTGAATTGTCCTAAACAGAGGATATAATTTGCTCTAACATGCATGAAAATGCCATAAACAGATTCTTTGGATTTTTTGATCATTTTTCATATATAATTTATTTCATTTGGAGTTACGGTTTAATTTCTATGAATTTTGGAAGTTTTGGGCATTTCCTGGAATTTCTGAAATATTTTAAATCGAGAAAATGATTAACTGCGTCAGCATTGTGTCATGCTGGCGTCAGCAGGTCAACAGGGCTACCCCGGGTCAAACCTGACGTGTGGGGTCCACACGTCAGTCACACAGGGGCTGGTTAGTGTCGCTGACTGGTGGGCCTGGTCAACGGCCACGTCAGCAGAGTCAATGCTGACGGGTGGGTCCCACTGTTTATGAACTAAACTAAACAGAAAATAAAACTAACCTAAACAGATATAGGGGCCCACATGGCAGTGGCTCCAGGGGTTAGTTAGAGCGTCATTAGTGGCTAATGACTTGCCATGTCAGCACTTTCGGCGATTAGTCGCCGGCGACCTCAAGTCGTGGAGGAGCCTGCACGGCAGGCCACGGGGATGGCAGGCGAGGGCACCAGGAGGAAGCCCAGGCCCATGCGCGTCTAGGGGAGGCCGCAGGGCCGTCGGGGATGGCCTGTTGTGACGGCGGCGGCGAGGTTAGTGGCGGCCGGAGCTCGGTGATGTGCGCGGGTGGCGCTGCGGGGTGCAAGCGGGCAAGGGGAGGCGCTAGCGAGGCTCAGCGCGGGGCGCCAAACATGTTACACAGCACGGGATGACCAAATGGTCGCCAGAGCGATGCCGGCGACAAGCTCGAGCGAAGGCGAGCTTCGGCCATGGTGGAACTATGGCCTAGAGGGTGCGAACGCGTGGGGTAGAAGAGGGGTTCAAAGCATGGGCTCATGGCGAGTGCAGCGGTGGCCTCGGCGTGCTCGGGGAAGCACCGGAGCGAGCGGGGCGGCGAGAGGGATCTCCGGCGGCCCAAGGAGGAAGACGATGGCGGGACGGCGATGCAGAGCTTCCGATGAAGCATGGCTGGATGGAGAGGACGAGGGAGGCGTGGCGATGCTCGTCGACACGTCGGAGAGGCTCGGGGATGGCTGTGGCTGCGGCTATGGTGAACGGCGGCGATGGGCGCGCTCGGGTGTGGCGCGGGAGAGAGCCGAGGAGGAGGGAGAAACACGGGAGAGTGAGGGAGGTCCAGGGGGTGCGTGGCATCGCGAGGGAGGTCCAGGGCGACGAGGGAGCACGCAGGCAGGGTGGAGGTGGCCGGCGTGTGGCTGCGCACGCCGGGCACGCGCCCCTGCCTACTGGCGCGAGGAGGAAGGCGACAGGAGGCACCAGGTGGGCTGGGCCAGCGAGCTGGGCCGGCTACAGGTAGGTGGGCCAGGTTATTCTTCTCTCTCTCTCTCTTATTTCTGTTTCAGCTTTTCGATTACTTTTATTCTGTTTTGAATTAGTAAAAATACTAATTCATTTTGAAAAATCTTAAAAATGATTGTGGCATATGTTTGGGTTATTTCCAACAACCTTAAAATACTTTCAAGATTATCTGGACATTTAAAATTATTTATAGGATTTAAATGTCCAAATGCAAATACTTATGATTTAATTCAAAAATCCATAAATGACCTAGAAAGGTGTGCACCATTTTTGTCAGAGGTTTGATAGAGGCTAAGGTGTCCCGATGTTTCGTTGAGATGGTGGCTATCGTTTTCTGTGGGAGTCGACCTTGACGATCCGACTACAAACGTGCGAGACGTCGCGCCTTAGCAATCGCTAAACCAACTTTCGAGGGTTATTGACCATGCCGGAGCACGATCAACCTGACCACGAGGGTCTGTTTCCTGCGAGCAAATGAAGAACAAGCAAGAGACTGAGATTGCAATCGGGATATTGCGAATATAAGATGAAAGCTTTATTGATCAAGGTGGGGTTCTGTGACGTCTTGGTCTGGTCGTTGGACACAAACGAAGTACGCGAAGTTGCAGCTATGGCGAACTTTTAATCTAAACAAAACCCAAAGTCTAAACGACGCCCTAAGGGCTGTATATATGGAGGAAGAGGGGGGAAATTCGTGGCCCTTGAGGGTGGGGTCCGAAACCAACCCTAACTCTTGTTTCCCCACACATACGGACTCTAAAAATAGCCTATACTTAAGTATTTCGAAATTACATGGGCCTGGCCCATTAATAAGGTGACGCAGCACCTAGAATAGCCTATGGACGAAATTTATGAAGTGGCATCTTTTATATTTCGTCCAAGGCTTCATGCACTCCTTATGGCGGCTTCAAAGTCCTGAAATCATCACTTGTAACTCCGTTCTTGATCCCCATGCGCATGACATCAACTCCATGCGTGTTCTTGCTCCAATGTTCATCCTTCTCCAAGCTAGGCCCTTCATTTGTAAGCAAAACAAATGTATCTAATTTAGGCAGCATCATAATATCATGAACATTAGAATCATTACCAAGAAATGAAAGTACCTGGTAATTTAATTGGCGTGCGCGAGCTCTAGTAATTGGTCCAGTATATGTAACAGTAGGGGCTGTGGGTGTAACAATGGTATTGATGTCCTCATCATCCTCCCCTTCTTGAAATGAAGTCGTCCTCGACGGAAGCGCATCTTCCTCACCCAAATAAGGCTTCAAATATGCAATGTTAAAAGTGGGACTAACCCCAAAATCTACAGGTAGCTCAAGTTTATATGCATTATCATTTATTTTCTCTAACACCTTAAAAGGACCATCAGCACGTGGCATTAGCTTTGATTTGCGCAGATTAGGAAATCTATCTTTACGCAAATGTAACCAAACAAGATCTCCAGGCGCAAACACAACATGTTTTCTACCCTTATCTCCAGCAAGTTTATATTTAGCATTCATATGCTCAATGTTTTCCTTAGTTAACTCATGCATTTTTAAAATCAATTCAGAACGTTCTTTAGCATCAAAATTAACCTTCTCTGAAGATGGAAGAGGGAACAAATCAATAGGTGCACGAGGTAGGAAACCATACACAATTTCAAAAGGACACATCTTAGTAGTAGAATGCAATGAAAGATTATAAGCAAATTCAATATGAGGCAAGCATTCTTCCCATATTTTCTTGTTATTCTTCAAAACAGCCCTAAGCATAGTAGACAATGTTCTATTGACTACTTCAGTTTGTCCATCAGTTTGGGGGTGACAAGTAGTACTAAAAAGCAGCTTAGTCCCCAACTTAGCCCATAAACATCTCCAAAAGTGGCTAAGAAATTTAGTATCACGATCTGAAACAATAGTATTTGGCACACACCATGTAAGCGAATAATTTCACGAAAGAACAAATCAGCAACATTAACAGCATCATCGCTTTTATGACATGGTATAAAGTGTGCCATTTTCGAGAACCTATCCACGACAACAAATATGCTATCCCTCCCCTTCTTTGTTCGAGGTAAACCTAAAACAAAGTCCATAGATATATCCTCCCAAGGAACACTAGGTACAGGCAAAGGCATATATAAACCATGAGGATTGAGTCGTGACTTAGCTCTTTGACATGTAGTGCAGCGAGCAACAAAACGCTCAACATCCCGTCTCATCTTTGGCCAAAAGAAATGTGTAGCAAGTATATCCTCCGTCTTCTTGACGCCAAAGTGTCCCATTAATCCTCCTCCATGCGCCTCCTGCAACAACAAAAGACGAACGGAGCTAGCTGGAATGCATAGCTTGTTAGCACGAAACACAAATCCGTCGTTACGAACGAACTTGTTCCATGTTCTCCCTTCCTTACAATTCTGCAATACATCTTTAAATTCAGCATCATGAACATATTGATCTTTGATGGTCTCCAAACCAAATATTTTAAAGTCAAGTTGTGAAAGCATAGTATAACGACGAGACAAGGCATCAGCAATAACATTTTCTTTACCCTTCTTGTGTTTAATGACATCAGGGAAAGTCTCAATGAATTCAACCCATTTAGCATGTCTACGGTTCAGTTTTGCTTGACTTTTAATGTGTTTCAAAGATTCATGATCAGAATGTATAACAAATTCCTTGGGCCATAAATAATGTTGCCATGTTTCTAAGGTCCGAACAAGAGCATATAATTCCTTATCATAAGTAGAATAGTTCAGACTAGGCCCACTCAATTTTTCAGAAAAGTATGCAACAGGTTTTCCATCTTGTAATAACACACCTCCTAATCCAATTCCACTAGCATCACATTCAAGCTCAAAAGTCTTATTGAAATTAGGAAGTTGGAGTAAAGGAGCATGTGTCAACTTATCTTTCAAAACCGTGAAGGCTTCTTCCTGTGCGGTACCCCAAACAAAAGGCACATCCTTCTTTGTAAGCTCGTTGAGAGGTGCAGCAATGGTGCTGAAATCTCTCACAAAACGCCTATAGAAACCAGCGAGGCCAAGGAAACTCCTCACTTGTGTGACCGTTTTGGGCTGCGGCCAACTCTCAATAGCTTCAATCTTGGCTTTATCAACTTCAATTCCCTATGGAGTAACAACATAGCCAAGAAAAGATACTCGGTCGGTGCAAAAGGTGCACTTTCCAAGGTTTCCAAACAAATGTGCATCACGTAGAGCAATAAAAACAGCACGTAAATGTTCCAAATGTTCCTCCAAAGATTTGCTATAAATCAATATGTCATCAAAGTAAACTACCACAAATCGTCCAATGAAAGCACGTAAAACTTCGTTCATTAACCTCATGAAAGTACTAGGTGCATTAGTTAACCCAAAAGGCATGACTAACCACTCATATAATCCAAACTTAGTTTTAAATGCTGTTTTCCATTCATCACCCAATTTCATACGAATTTGATGGTATCCACTACGCAAATCAACTTTGGAGAATATTGTAGAGCCACTCAATTCATCAAGCATATCATCTAGCCTAGGAATAGGATAACGATAACGAATAGTAATATTATTAATGCCTCTACAATCAACGCACATACGCGACGTACCATCCTTTTTCGGCACTAAAATGATAGGAACAGCACAAGGACTAAGGGATTCGCGTATATAACCTTTGTCGAGCAGTTCTTGTACTTGACGCATAATCTCCTTCGTCTCCTCTGGATTGGTACGGTATGGTGCACGGTTGGGTAGCGAAGCACCGGGAATTAAGTCAATTTGATGCTCAATCCCTCGAATAGGTGGTAATCCCGGTGGCACGTCTTGTGGAAAGACGTCAGCGAACTCCTGCAAAATTTTAGTGACATCAGGGGGCAAAGAGGAAGGCACGTCCTCGAATGAAAATAATGCCTCTTTGCACACAAAAGCATAGCAAACAGATTTGCTAAAATCTAGCTCATCAATATCAGATTTGGTGGCAAGTAAACATGAACTTTTCAATTTAATTTCAGAAACAACAGTAGATGGTTTATTATTAGGCTTCATTTGGTGCTCAAATTATTTTGCCACAATCTGATTTTCACTCTTATTTGTCTCCTATTTTGCTTTATTAGCTCTATTAATATCATCTTTCAAAATGGAATCAGGAGTCATAGGAAGCAAAGTAATATTTTTATCGTTATGAACAAGAGTATACTGATTGTTTCTACCATGGTGTACAGAATTTTTATCAAATTGCCATGGTCTACCAAGTAATAAGGAACATGCTTGCATAGGTACCACATCACAATCAACATAATCAGCATATGTAGAGATACTAAAATGCACACGAACAGTACGTGTTACCTTAACCTTGCCGCTGTTGTTGAACCATTGGATGTAGTAAGGATGTGGATGTGGTCTTGTGGTGAGAGATAGCTTCTCCACCATCTCCATGCTAGCCAAGTTATTGCAGCTCCCTCCATCTATGATCACACGAACAGAATGTTCCTTCACAACTCCCTTTGTATGGAACAAATTATGCCTCTGATTTTGCTCAGCTTGTGTAACCTGCACACTCGAAACACGTTGAGCAACTAAACATTCATACCTGTCGTCATCTTCAGGAGCCATGTATTGCGTCTCATGATCAGAATCGTCTCCACCGTGTTCTTCACGTGTAATAAGAGCCAAAGTCTCCTCATCATAGTCACTAGCGGACTCATACCCACCATCCTCAGTAACAATCATCACACGCTTAGATGGGCATTCTCTCGCATAATGACCTCCACCCTTGCAACATCGACAAATAATATCATGTGTTTACCCTGTTGATGCCATGGATGAAGAAGAGCTCTTTGCAGGCCCAGAAGGTGTGCTCTTGGCAGATAGTGGTGATTGTGCCTGCTTTATTGTATCACGGTTGGAGGTGGCAGCCGACGGAGGCGCCGGTGTAGCAAAACGTGTGGAAGTAGATGATGCACGTGGTGTCCATGATGAAGGTCGACCTGCAGAAAAGTTAGTCCGCGCCAATTCCTGTCGATCCTGCACTTCACGTTCAGCTTTACAAGTAAGATGGAATAAACGAGTGATATTAGTATACTCCTTATACTCTAGAATCGTCTGAATCTCTCTATTTAATCCACCCATAAAACATGCAAGCATAGCTTCATTCTCCTCAACAATACCACATCTAATCATGCCAGTTTGTAATTCCTGATAATATTCTTCTACAGAATTTTTTCCCTGTCTTAAGCGCTGCAATTTTTGAAGTAATTCACGTTGATAATATGGTGGAACCCAACGAGTACGCATAGCAGTTTTCAAAGCAGCCCAAGTAGCCGGAATAGGATATAATCTACAATGCTCAGACCACCAAACACATGCAAAACTAGTGAATGCACAAACAGCAGCAGGAACATGTCTCTCCTCGGGATATTGTAAACATGTAAATCGTTGTTCAGTTTCTAACTCCCAAGTAAGATATATATCAGGAACATATCTACCCTCAAATGGTGGAATATTCAATTTTAGTTTAGGGAGATGGTCATGATCTCGTACCTGAGGGTGAGCCCTACCATTGCCATTATTTGCATGTGGACGACCTAGTGGTTGCTGTGCTGGTGGTGGCACGTAGTTATGATTTTGATCAACCTCATCCTCATAATCTCCCACATAATCATCCTCCTCCACATCAGCAGTAGGAGCCACAGAAGTATCAACAGCAGCACCAGCAGTTTGGCCCGACTGAAGAGGGACACGGCTCGCTCGGCGGAGGGCTGTTTCCCGACGTGGAGGTAGTCGATGTTGTTGCTGTTGTTGCAGAGGTGCGGCAGGAGCAGCCGGTGGTGGTGGTGGAAAACGCGAAAGCAATTCAGCAAACTTGTTATCGAGCTTTGTTTCAAACGTCTTCTCCATGCCATCTATCTTCTCCATGGCCTCTTCAAATCTGTTTATCACATCTTGCACCTGTCCACTCATCATTTGCTGAAACGTATCATGAAGCTCCTTGTTCGTCAAGTTCTCCCAGTCAGTCTCGTCGGCTTGTGATCCTGACATGGTTAGCAGCAATAGAAACACACAAGAATATGATCCTACAGACTACTAACAAGTGGTGGTGGTGGCGGGTGTCACAAATCCGTCACGCAAATCTCAAATTCTTACCAGTTCTTACCCAGCAGCAGGCGGTGATCGGCAACCGTTGTAGTCAAAACTCTCAAAAGCTTGGATAGAGCGATTGCCAGGGAGAGTCAAACGCACGACGTAGATGTATGTGGAGCTGGGAAGGCTTATAGTATGGTAACAAAAAGGGTCAGCAATAATCAATTTAGAGATGCAAAGTTGAATAAACGCTCAACGACGGTACTGTGCTGGTCCTAGGCTAGACCGTGCTAGAGACGCGAGCCTAGAACACTAACAAAATCACGGCGCTGCACGTAAATAAGGGAAAAGCACACTCTGGAACTCTTTTTTTCACTCTTTTTTTGCGCTCCTTTTTTTTTGCGCTCCTCTTTTTTTTGCGAAAAATCACTATAATGGCGAGTGTCTCAAAACTCTTCCCTCGTCAAACTGATAGGATGGGCACGAAATTTTTTTTCACTTTTTTTTCGGAAATCAGGGCAGCGACGACGAAAAAGTGCGACAAAAAATCACTCTGATGGCATGTGGCTCAAAAGACTCAGAAAAGCCTAAAAATAGGATAGGGAAAAAAAATTTGCCCGTGAAAATTTTGGCCTAAAAACTGCCCGGGGGTCTCCAGACTCTTTTTTTTCCGAGACCTACGCAGGCAAGGAAACACGAATCAGAATTTAGATTGATCTCAAGAACAAACCTAATATGAGAAGAACTCGGATTGGTGGTGGATATATGGTTGTGGTATATGGCAGCGGTGGTGGTATATGGATACAGATTGGTGGTGGTATATGGATACGGATTGGTGGTGGTATATGGATATGGATTCAGAGCGGTGGCGGATAAGCAAAAGTGGTAGACGGGCGATGATGATGGTGCGGCGGCGGCGTGACAACTTATGACCAGAACTCGAAACTCTAAAAGACTAGACTCTAAGACCAGCAACTTGACACGACGATGCAACCGCAAATTCAACAAAGCAAAAACCCTAAAAAGATTATGCAAAGGCTCAGATTGGTTCGGATATGGTGAACTAACCCTAATTTTTTTTCTAGCTTTTTCGTGGACTGTAGGTATGAAGAACAGACTCGATCTAATCTACGAAAAACTTTAAAATCTCACCGAGCAACCTGGAAATTTGATACCACTTGATAGAGGCTAAGGTGTCCCGATGTTTCGTTGAGATGGTGGCTATCGTTTTCTGTGGGAGTCGACCTTGACGATCCGACTACGAACGTGCGAGACGTCGTGCCTTAGCAATCGCTAAACCAACTTCCGTGGGTTATTGACCACGCCGGAGCACGATCAACCTGGCCACGAGGGTCTGTTTCCTGCGAGCAAACAAAGAACAAGCAAGAAACTGAGATTGCAATCGGGATATTGCGAATATAAGATGAAAGCTTTATTGATCAAGGTGGGGTTCTGTGACGTCTTGGTCTGGTCGTTGGACACAAACGAAGTACACGAAGTTGCAGCTATGGCGAACTTTTAATCTAAACAAAACCCAAAGTCTAAACGACGCCCTAAGGGCTGTATATATGGAGGAAGAGGGGGGAATTTCATGGCCCTTGAGGGTGGGGTCCGAAACCAACCCTAACTCTTGTTTCCCCACACATACGGACTCTAAAAATAGCCTATACTTAAGTATTTCGAAATTACATGGGCCTGGCCCATTAATAAGGTGACGCAGCACCTAGAATAGCCTATGGACGAATATTATGAAGTGGCATCTTGTATATTTCGTCCAAGGCTTCATGCACTCCTTATGGCGGCTTCAAAGTCCTGAAATCATCACTTGTAACTCCGTTCTTGATCCCCTTGCGCATGCCATCAACTCCATGCGTGTTCTTGCTCCAATGTTCATCCTTCTCCAAGCTAGGCCCTTCATTTGTAAGCAAAACAAATGTATCTAATTTAGGCAGCATCATAATCTCATGAACATCAGAATCATTACCAAGAAATGAAAGTACCTGGTAATTTAATTGGCGTGCGCGAGCTCTAGTAATTGGTCCAGTATATGTAACAGTAGGGGCTGTGGGTGTAACAATGGTATTGATGTCCTCATCAAGGTTCTAGACCAATTCAAAAATGATGAACTTTTCTAAAGAGCATTCTGGGTTCTTGAAAATGTTTTTAAGTTGAACCTACTTGATTTAATTTTGGTGCTAGGGTTTGTCATCCCCATTTCAACTTCAATTGAAAAATAAACATGATGCGTGGATGCTTTAAGGCAACTAATGGCAAGCAAATTCTAGGGCTGTGACAGAAGCTAAGCGTCCCCACTTGCCTGGTAAAACTCGCTTATCCCCCAAGCGCCGTAATTGATGGCGCGGTTGGGTTACCCACGCCCGTATTGATGAGAATCCCGTAATAAGGGGACACGATCTCTGCTTTGACAAGACGTGTCGAAAAACTGCCTCGCGTTATGTGCGGGGCTGGTTGAAGGAAACGGTTCGTATAATCACCGGGCCATGACATAATGTCATGCTGCCAAAACAAGCCAGCAAACTAGATCTATGAAAATATTATTCTCTCTACGGTGGAATGTGGAACTTATTTTGCAGGGTCGGACACTATCCTCGTATTCAAATTCTTCTGTGATGTATTCGGAGAAGGAACCCGCCTTGCAATGCCGAAGACAATACTGCGCGCCGGACTCATCGTCATTGAAGCCTGGTTCAGGGGCTACCGAGGGAGTCCTGGATTAGGGGGTCTCCGGACAGCCGGACTATCTCTATCGGCCGGACTGTTAGACTATGAAGATACAAGATTGAAGACTTTGTCTCGTGTCCGGATGGGACTCTACTTGGCGTGGAAGGCAAGCTAGGCAATACGGATATGGATATCTCCTCCTTTGTAACCGACCTTGTGTAACCCTAACCCTCTCCGGTGTCTATATAAACCGAAGGGTTTTAGTCCGTAGGAAAACAACCATAACATACAATCATACCATAGGCTAGCTTCTAGGGTTTAGCCTCTCTGATCTCGTGGTAGATCTACTCTTGTACTACCCATATCATCAATATTAATCAAGCAGGACGTAGGGTTTTACCTCCATCAAGAGGGCACGAACCTGGGTAAAACATCGTGTCCCCTGCCTCCTGTTACCATCCAGCCTAGGCGCACAGTTCGGGACCCCCTACTCGAGATCCGCCGGTTTTGACACCGACAGTGCCCCTGCCCCCGTATATAAAGGAGGAGAGGGGGAGGCCGGCCGGCCCCTGTAGGGCGCACCAAGGAGAGGAGTCCTACTAGGACTCCAAGTCCTAGGATTCCACTTGGTGGAAGGGGGAAGGAGGAAGGGAGAGGGGGAAGGGAAGGAAAGGGGGCGCCGCCCCTTCCCCTAGTCCAATTCGGACTGCTAGGAGGGCACGGCCAGCCCCTTGTGGCCCTTCTCTCTCCACACTAAGGCCCATGAAAGCCCATTAGTTCCCCCGGGGGGTTCCGATAACCCTCGCGCACTCTGATAGTTACCAGGTACCTCTCGGAACTCATCTGGTGTCCGAATAACATCGTCCAATATATCAATCTTTATGTCTCGACCATTTCGAGACTCCTCATCATGTCCGTGATCTCATTCGGGACTCCGAACAAACTTCGATCATCGAATCACATATAACTCATAATACAAATCGTCATCGAACGTTAAGCGTGCGGACCCTATGGGTTCGAGAACTATGTAGACATGACCGAGACACATCTCCGGTCAATAACCAATGGCGGAACCTGGATGCTCATATTGGCTCCTACATATTCTACAAAGATCTTTATCGGTCAAACCGCATAACAACATACGTTGTTCCCTTTGTCATTGGTATGTTACTTGCCCGAGATTCGATCGTTGGTATTATCATACCTAGTTCAATCTCGTTACTAGCAAGTCTCTTTACCCATTCCGTAATGCATCATCCCGCAACTAACTCATTAGTCACATTGCTTACAAGGCTTATAGTGATGAGCATTACCGAGAGGGCCCAGAGATAACTCTCCGATACACAGAGTGACAAATCCTAATCTTGATCTATGCCAACTCAACAAACACCATTGGAGACACCTATAGAGCATCTTTATAATCACCCTGTTATGTTGTGACGTTTGATAGCACACAAGGTGTTCCTCCGGTATTCAGGAGTTGCATAATCTCATAGTCAGAGGAACATGTATAAGCCATGAAGAAAGCAATAGCAATAACACTAAACGATCATTATGCTAAGCTAACGGATGGGTCTTGTCCATCACATCATTCTCTAATGATGTGATCCCGTTTATCAAATGACAACACATGTCAATGGTCAGGAAACTTAACCATCTTTGATTAACGAGCTAGTCTAGTAGAGGCATACTAAGGACACTTTGTTTGTCTTTGTATTCACACATGTACTTATTTTCCGGTTAATACAATTCTAGCATGAATAATAAACATTTTCATGATATAAGGAAATATAAATAACAACTTTATTATTGCATCTAGGGCATATTTCCTTCAGTCTCCCACTTGCACTAGAGTCAATAATCTAGATTACATAGTAATGATTCTAACACCCATGGAGTCTTGGTGCTGGTCATGTTTTGCTCATGAGAGAGGCTTAGTCAACGGGCCTACAACATTCAGATCCGTATGTATCTTGCAAATCTCTATGTCTCCCTCCTTGACTTGATCGCGGATGGAATTGAAGCGTCTCTTGATGTGCTTGGTTCTCTTATGAAATCTGGATTCCTTTGCCAAGGCAATTACACTAGTATTGTCACAAAAGATTCTCATTGGACCCGATGTACTAGATATTACACCTAGATCGGATATAAACTCCTTCATCCAGACTCCTTCATTTGCTTCTTTCGAAGCAGCTATGTACTCCGCTTCACACGTAGATCCCGCCACGACGCTCTACTTGGAACTGCACCAACTGACAGCTCCACCATTCAATAAAATATGTATCCTGTTGTGACTTAGAGTCATCCGGATCAGTGTCAAAGCTTGCATCGATGTAACCATTTCTGATGAGCTCTTTGTCACCTCCATAAACGAGAAACATATCCTTAGTCCTTTTCAGGTATTTTAGGATGTTCTTGACCGCTGTCCAGTGATCCACTCCTGGATTACTTTGGTACCTCCCTGCTAAACTAATAGCAAGGCACACATCAAGTCTAGTACACAACATTGCATACATGATAGAACCTATGGCTGAGGCATAGGGAATGACTTTCATTTTCTCTCTATTTTCTAAGGTGGTCGGGCATTGAGTCTGACCCAACTTCACACCTTGTAACACAGGCAAGAACCCTTTCTTTGACTGATCCATTTTGAACTTCTTCAAAACTTTATCAAGGTATGTGCTTTGTGAAAGTCCAATTAACCGTCTTGATCTATCTCTATAGATCTTGATGCCAAATATATAAGCAGCTTCACTGAGGTCTTTCATTGAAAAATTCTTATTCAAGTATCCTTTTATGCTATCCAGAAATTCTGCATTATTTCCAATCAACAATATGCCATCTACATATAATATTAGAAATGCTACGGAGATCCCACTCACTTTCTTGTAAATACAGGCTTCTCCGAAAGTCTGTATAAAACCATATGCTTTGATCACACTATCAAAGTGTATATTCCAACTCCGAGAGGCTTGCACCAGTCCATAAATGGATCACTGGAGTTTGCACACTTTGTTAGCACCTTTTGGATCGACAAAACCTTCTGGTTGCATCATATACAACTCTTCTTTAAGATATCCATTAAGGAATGCAGTTTTGACATCCATTTGCCAAATTTCATAATCATAAAAGGCGGAAATTGCTAACATGATACAGACTGACTTAAGCATCGCTACGGGTGAGAAGGTCTCATCATAGTCAACTCCTTGAACTTATCGAAAACCTTTCGCAACAAGTCGAGCTTTATAGATAGTAACATTACCGTCAGCGTCAATCTTCTTCCTGAAGATCCATTTATTCTCTATGGCTTCCTGATCATCGGGCAAGTCAACCAAAGTCCACACTTTGTTCTCATACATGGATCCCATCTCAGATTTCATGGCCTCAAGCCATTTCGCGGAATCTGGGCTCATCATCGCTTCCTCATAGTTCGTAGGTTTGTCATGGTCAAGTAACATGACCTCCAGAACAGGATTACCGTACCACTCTGGTGCGGACCTTACTCTGGTTGACCTACGAGGTTCGATAGTAACTTGATCAGAAGTTTCATGATCATTATCATTAGCTTCCTTGCTAATTGGTGTAGGAATCATCGGAACTGATTTTTGTGATGAAGTACTTTCCAATAAGGGAGCAGGTACAATTACCTCATCAAGTTCTACTTTCCTCCCACTCATTTCTTTCGAGAGAAACTCCTTCTCTAGAAAGGATCCATTCTTAGCAACGAATATCTTGCCTTCGGATCTATGATAGAAGGTGTACCCAACAGTTTCCTTTGGGTATCCTATGAAGACACATTTCTCCGATTTGGGTTCGAGCTTATCAGGTTGAAGCTTTTTCACATAAGCATCGCAGCCCCAAACTTTAAGAAACGACAACTTGGGTTTCTTGCCAAACCACAGTTCATATGGTGTCGTCTCAATGGATTTAGATGGTGCGCTATTTAATGTGAATGCAGCCGTCTCTAAAGCATAACCCCAAAACGAGAGCGGTAAATCAGTAAGAGACATCATAGATAGCACCATATCTAGTAAAGTGCAGTTACGACGTTCAGACACACCATTACATTGTGGTGTTCCAGGTGGCGTGAGTTGCGAAACTATTCCACATTATTTAAAATGAAGACCAAACTCATAACTCAAATATTCACCTCCACGATCATATCGTACAAACTTTATTTTCTTGTTATGATGATTTTCCACTTCACTCTAAATTCTTTGAACTTTTCAAACGTTTCAGACTTATGTTTCATCAAGTAGATATACCCATATCTACTCAAATCATCTATGAAGGTCAGAAAATAACGATACCTGTCGCGAGTCTCAACACTCATCGGACCGCATACATTAGTATGTATTATTTCCAATAAGTCAGTTGCTCGCTCCATTGTTCTGGAGAACGGAGTCTTAGTCATCTTGCCCATGAGGCATGGTTCGCAAGCATCAAATGATTCATAATCAAGTGATCCCAAAAGCCCATCGGCATGAAGATTCTTCATACGCTTTACACCAATATGACCTAAACGGCAGTGCCACAAATAAGTTGCACTATCATTATTAAACTTGTATATTTTAGCTTCAATATTATGAATATGTGTATCACTACTATCGATATTCAACAAAAATAGACCACTCATTAAGGGTACATGACTATAAAAGATATTACTCATATAAATAGAACAACCATTATTCTCTGATTTAAATGAATAACTGTCTCGCATCAAACAATATCTAGATATAATGTTCATGCTCAACGTTGGCACCAAATAACAATTATTTAGGTCTAAAAATAATTCTGACGGTAGATGTAGAGGTAGTGTGCTGACGGCGATCACATCGACTTTGGAACCATTTCCCATGCGCATCGTCACCTCGTCCTTAGCCAATCATCGTTTAATCTGTAGCCCCTGTTTCGAGTTGCAAATGTGAGCAACAGAACCAGTATCAAATACCCAGGCACTACTACGAGCATTAGTAAGGTACACATCAATAACATGTATATCAAATATACCTTTCACTTTGCCATCCTTCTTATCCACCAAATACTTGCGGCAGTTCCGCTTCTAGTGACCAGTCCCTTTGCAGTAGAAGCACTCAGACTCAGGCTTAGGTCCAGACTTGGGTTTCTTCACTTGAGCAGCAACTTGCTTGCCGTTCTTCTTGAAGTTCCCCTTATTCCCTGTACCCTTTTGCTTGAAACTAGTGGTCTTGTTGACCATCAACACTTGATGTTTCTTCTTGATTTCTGCCTCCGCAGCCTTTAGCATTGCGAAGAGCTCGGGAATCATCTTATCCATCCCTTGCATATTATAGTTCATCACGAACCTCTTGTAGCTTGGTGGTAGTGATTGAAGAACTCTGTCAATGACACTATCATCAGGAAGATTAACTCCCAGTTGAGTCAAGTGGTTGTGGTACCCAGACATTCTGAGTATATGTTCACTGACAGAACGATTCTCCTCCATTTTGCAGCTATAGAACTTATTGGAGAATTCATATCTCTCAATTCGGGCATTTTCTTGAAATATTAACTTCAACTCCTAGAACATCTCATATGCTCCATGACATTCAAAACGTCTTTGAAGTCCCGATTCTAAGTCGTAAAGCATGGCACATCGAACTGTCGAGTAGTCATCAACACGCGTCTGCCAGGCATTCACAATGTTTGCAGTTGTTGGTGAGGGTGGTACACCTAGCAGTGCTTCCAAGACATAATTCTTCTGCGCAGCAATGAGGATAATCCTCAAGTTACGGACCCAGTCCGTGTAGTTGCTACCATCATCTTTCAACTTAGCTTTCTCTAGGAACGCATTAAAATTCAAGGGAACGGTAGCACGGGCCATTGATCTACAACAACATAGACATGCAAATACTATCACGTACTAAGTTCATGATAAATTAAAATTCAATTAATCATATTACTTAAGAACTCCCACTTAGATAGACATCCCTCTAGTCCTCCAAATGATCACGTGATCCATATCAACTAAACCATGTCTGATCATCACATCAGATGGAGTAGTTTTCAATGGTGAACATCACTATGTTGATCATATCTACTATATGATTCACGTTTGACCTTTCGGCCTTAGTGTTTCAAGGCCATATCTGCATATGCTAGGCTCGTCCAGTTTAACCCGAGTATTTTGCACATGCAAAACTGGCTTGCACCCGTTGTATGTGAATGTAGATCTTATCACACCCGATCATCACGTGGTGTCTCGGCATGACGAACTGTAGCGACGGTGCATACTCAGGGAGAACACTTGTACCTTGAAATTTAGTGAGGGATTATCTTATAATGCTACCTCCGTACTAAGCAAAATAAGATGCATAAAGGATAAACGTCACATTCAATCAAAAAAGTGATATGATATGGCCATCATCATCTTGTGCATTTGATCTCCATCTCCAAAGCACCATCATGATCACCATCGACACCGGCTTGACACCTTGATCTCCATCGTAGCATCGTTGTCATCTCGCCAACTATTGCTTCTACGACTATCGCTACCGCTTAGTGATAAAGTAAAGCAATTACATGGCGATTGCATTTCATACAATAAAGCGACAACCATAAGGCTCCTGTTAGTTGCTGATAACTTTTACAAAACATGATCATCTCATACAACAATTTATATCTCATCATGTCTTGACCATATCACATCACAACATGCCCTGCAAAAACAAGTTAGACGGCCTCTACTTTGTTGTTGCAAGTTTTACGTGGCTGCTATGGGCTTCTAGCAAGAACCGTTCTTACCTACGCATCAAAACCACAATGATTTTTTGTCAAGTGTGTTGTTTTAACCTTCAACAAGGATCGGGCGTAGTCAAACTCGATTCAACTCAAGTTGGAGAAACAGACACCAGCCAGCCACTTGTGTGCAAAGCACGTCGGTAGAACCAGTCTCATGAACGCGGTCATGTAATGTCGGTCTGGGCCGCTTCATCCAACAATACCGCCGAATCAAAGTAAGACATTGCTAGTAAGTAGTGTGACTATTATCTCCCACAACTCTTTGTGTTCTACTCGTGCATATAACATCTCCGCATAGACCTGGTCGGATGCCACTGTTGGGGAATGCAGTATTTCAAAAAAATTCCTACTATCACGCAAGATCTATCTAGGAGATGCATAGCAATGAGAGGGGAGAGTGTGTCCATGTACCCTCGTAGACAGAAAGCGGAAGCATTTAGTAACGCGGTTGATGTAGTCGAATGTCTTCGGATTCAACCAATCCTAGCACCGAACGTACGGCACCTCCGTGTTCAGCACATGTTCAGCTCGATGACGTCCCTCGAGATCTTGATCCAGTTGAGGACGAGGGAGAGTTTCATCAGCACGACGGCGTGGCAACGGTGATGATGAAGTTAACGGCGCAGGGCTTCACCTAAGCACTACAACGATGTGACCGAGGTGTGTAACCGTGGAGGGGGGCACCGCACACGGCTAAGACAATTGATCGTGTGTGTTCTAGGGTGCCCCCCTGCCCCCGTATATAGAGGAGATGGGGAAGCCGGCTGGCCCCTGTAGGGCGCGCCAAGGAGAGGAGTCCTACTAGGACTCCATGTCCTAGTAGGATTCCACTTGGTGGAGGGGGGAGGAGGAAGGGAGAGGGGGAAGGGAAGGAAAGGAGGCGCCGCCCCCTTCCCCTAGTCCAATTCGGACTGCTAAGGGGGGCGGCCAGCCCCTTGTAGCCCTTCTCTCTCCGCACTAAGGCCCATGAAGGCCCATTAGTTCCCCGGGGGGCTTCTGATAACCCTCCAGCACTCCAGTAGTTACCTAGTACCTCTCGGAACTCATCCGGTGTACGAATAACATCGTCCAATATATCAATCTTTATGTCTCGACCATTTCGAGACTCCTCGTCATGTCCGTGATCTCATCCGGGACTCCAAACAAACTTCGGTCATCAAATCACATATAACTCATAATACAAATAGTCATCGAACGTCAAGCGTGCGGACCCTACGGGTTCGAGAACTATGTAGACATGACCGAGACACATCTCTGGTCAATAACCAATAGCGGAACCTGGATGCTCATATTGGCTCCTACATATTCTACGAAGATCTTTATCAGTCAAACCGCATAACAACATATGTTGTTCCCTTTATCATCGGTATGTTACTTGCCCGAGATTCGATCGTCGGTATCATCATACCTAGTTCAATCTCGTTACTGGCAAGTCTCTTTACTCGTTCCCTAATGCATCATCCCGCAACTAACTCATTAGTCACATTGCTTGCAAGGCTTATAGTGATGAGCATTACCGAGAGGGCCTAGAGATACCTCTCCGATACACAGAGTGACAAATCCTAATCTTGATCTATGCCAACTCAACAAACACCATCGGAGACAACTGTAGAGCATCTTTGTAATCACCAGTCATGTTGTGACGTTTGATAGCACACAAGGTATTCCTCCTGTATTCGGGAGTTGCATAATCTCATAGTCAGAGGAACATGTATAAGTCATGAAGAATGCAATAGCAATAAAACTAAACGATCATTATGCTAAGATAATGGATGGGTCTTGTCCATCACATCATTCTCTAATGATGTGATCTCGTTTATCAAATGACAACACATCACTGGTACGCGTCGCTCCTAAACAAACGGTTTTTAACCTCTTTCCGCGACGGCATTTGGAACCGTCGCCAAGTGAGTGTGGGCGATAGGGGGTCCTTCCCACACGACCCAGAAACCGTCGGGGATATGCCCTCCTGGCACACACACATGCGGCAAAATGAGGTCGTGTGCGACCGGCGAGCGCTTAAATACGGAAATACATACAGTAGAGCTAAAAATACAATTATACGGCGAAATTGTTTCCAGTCGCAAGTACATCCCACACAGTCAGTCCCCGCTAAACGTTTCCGTTCGTATGTACATCCCACATAGTCGCTCCAAGGAAAACGTTTCTGTTCACAGGTACATCACACACAATTTTTCCTGTTAAATCATTTGCGTTATTGAATGTATCACACACGGACCGTAGAAGAAACTGTGTGGCAAAGGCTGTCCATCACACACAGTTTTTATGTGGTAAACGTTTGTGCAAGGTGGCCTAACGCAAACAGTTTTCAAGAGAAAGTCATGTGTGATTGTTCATTGATCCAACACGGTTCATTGATCCAACACGGTTTATTCCTAGAAACTGTGTGCGTTGCCTGAGGTCATCGCCCACGGTATTTTTTTCAACAACCGTTTGGAATAGCAAAACCCAATTATCCGATTATTCATAATCCATTTATTAATCTAATTGACATTTCATATTAAGCACACAATATATTTCATTTCCATATTAAGGAAGCAGAATTTCATAATTGAAATACATTAGAGTACAACATGATATAGCTTCAGCACTCAGCTACCCCATTACACAACATGTAGAACCTTTTGAAATTAGCATCATAGACGGTATATAGACAGATGCATCTCATCTGGAAAACTGCTGAAGCGGAAGGCGAATATTGAGCCTTCATTCATGTTGAAGGTCTTTGCAACTTTAGGCCAGTGCCTGTGGATGATTAACCGTCCGTCCTTCGTCCTCTTCAGGAACACTTCAATATTGAACCGTGGGTGTTGTATGAATACCTTACTCACCTCCTGACCATAGAGGTGGTTTGAGAGGTAATCATCAGTGAACTGCTTCAGAAAGGCCTAAAAACAAGGATGTGCATAAATATCTTCTCTATATTGGAAATGGGGCAAAGGAATAAAAAAGGCAAGGTATAATAGTTAGTACCATCTTGTAGTGAACTGATGTCTTCTTCATTGTGCAGACAAAGATCTTGTTGTTTTTTGTCGCTAATTTCTTTATCCTAACAATCTTTCTGAGTTTCTTGATTTGATTGATATTCATGGACAACTCATTCCCCCATATGCAAAAGGGTCGAACAGTGAGTCAAAACCTCTGACAGCAAGACCTACATGTGCAAGACCAAATTGTTAAAAACCAAAATATTAGAATGGTTCCTGCAATTGCACAACAATGTGCTATTAGACAATGGACCATGCACGTGCTAACCTCTATTGTAAACCTCAGTGCTTCGCATTGTTTCCCTGCAAGACATATAAGGTAGTTAGTCATCAGGTTAAGTAAGGGTTAGCATGCTATCAGTAAAATATGTTGATGAAAAATAAGCACATTGTAGATTCACCAGATTAATTCAAGCCACATGGAAAACCCATTTACCCAAACCAAGCATGCTTAAGAACTAGGAAATATAGCACTTGTATATGTTTCTCATGTATTAAGTGCAGCCAAATTCGATTTATTCCTCACATGCACAACAATACAAAATTCTACCCACGACAATTGGACATCGCATTGCAAAATTGAACCAAGCAGCTAACTGAACACCACAACAAATGAACCAAACATTAACTGAGCACCACATTGCACAATATAACATACTCCTAATAGAAGATCAGACAGTTAACTAAACAGTTAACTACAGCCAATTGTAGCAATTGTATTTGTTTCCCATGTATTTACTACAGCCAAATTCAATTTATTCCTCACATGGTATACAATAACAGAATGCACCCATAACTATTGAACATCACATTGCAGAATTGAACCAAACAGTTAACTAAACACCACAACACAAATGAACCAAACATTAACTAGGCACCACATTGCATAATGTATAACCAAACCAAGCATGCTTGACAACTTGGAAATATAGCAATTGCATTCATTTCTCATGTATTTCGTAAAGATAAATTCGATTTATTTCTCACATGGAAGACAATACAAAATTGCAGCCTGAAGAATTGAACATCACATTTGTAGAATTGAACCAAATAGTTAACTGACGATGAAAACTAATTAACAAAACAGTTAATAAGTGAGCACCACACTGCACGACATATATAACATATACACTAGAGCAACAGATTGCATGGTAAAATTAGATAGCACAATTCACTAGAATTTGTGAAGGAAAGGCAGGAGCAGCACACACAACGGGTAAACCGAGCATGCTTAACCGGCGTAGCTAGCAAATGGCAAGGTGCTCCTCCAAGATCTAGGGGTCAGCACGAATGGCAGCCATCACGACCTCATCCGCGCGTGCGGCCGCGATTTGCTTCTCCGCTACCAAATGCTCCTTGAGATCCTGGCTATACTACGTGCACCATGGCTTAGGGCGGTGCTTATTTGGTGGAGGGGTCGGTGATTTGGGTGGAAGGTGTCGCGCTCGTGCCGGTGATCGGGGCCTGTGGGATGTGGAAGGAGGAGGAGGATGGGGGTCGGGTGTGGATTACCTGCCTGGATAGACGAGGCCGAGCAGCGTGAAGGAGGGTCACCGACGAGGAGGCGGCGCTGCAAGCAAGGAGTGAAGGTTTCAACTTGGAAAGGTAGGCAGAAAGAGGGGAAATGTGGCTTTTGGTAAGGGGTAGGGGTGGGAAGGTAGATATTTCCGCGTAAGCCGAAAATTTGGAATTGCTTCAGCCAAAAAACTGGCGTGCAAAGTGTCATCAGACACGGTCCCTTATTCAGAACTATGTACGATATGTGGACATCACAAACGATTCAGATAGCTTCACCCGTGTGTGGTGAATTTGGACGTCAAAAGTTTTGGTTCGAATTTCCATGGTTACAGTGGTCATCCACGTCATTGCATAATTTGGGTACACAAAGGAGACTACAGCACACCTACACTTCTTAATCGAGCAATTTCAGCAATTAAACAGAGCTAGCTAACCTAAACATTACTCTAACAAATTAAAGACTGGCGCTCTTAATTAAACAAAACAAAGAGTACTACTACGGCTGGTGCTCGTCGATCTCCGTCGCCGCCTCCATGTCTAGCTCGCGCCCAACGGTCTCCTAGGGAAGGGGCTCCATGGCAACCATCACACCATACTTGGCAAGAATCTCGCCATCCGCGTCCGCCATCTCTTTGGAAAAGGCCGCCGCGAGCTGGGCGTGGGCGGACGCGATCTGGGCTTGGACGGGCTACGTCGTCGCAAGGTATGCGGCAGAGGAACGAATGGCTGCTCGAACGCTCTCGGCGATTGCCAGCTCTTCGGCCGTGGGTTGCCAACCATTGTCGGAGAAGCTTCGTTCGATTTGTGCGGTGACCGCCAGGAGCTGGGCGTGGGCGGCCTCCATCAGGGCTAAGGCCGCCGCTGCGGAACGGACAGCTGCTATGCCGCTCTCGCCAGTTGCTATCCCCGAGGAAGATGTTGTTGCCGCTACCTGAGAAGCAACAACGGCCGTTTGGGCTGCCTTTTCTGCCCGGTCGCAGATTGCGGCCGCGCTCATGCACCTTGTTAGCACGTGGATGGCGGTTGCGGCCACGCTCTCGCCGGAGTGGGCCACCGAAGTTGCCATCACGACGTGGGTCCACGTGCCCATCTTTCACCGGCGATGATTGAACAGTGAAATGATATTTGGGGAGCGAGCTAGTGTGCTTGAGACGCGGGCTGTGGACTGTAGCCGACGCACCTTCTCGCGTAAGCCATAGGCGTACTATACACCGACGGTGCTCCAGGATAATTTGTGCTGCATCTCACACGGTTGCTGATAATAAACTGTGTGCGATCTACTTGATTTTTCATCTTGATTTGAATTACATAATGGGCTCACAGCGGCAATGGACGGTGTTTAAATTGCTAGACCTTTTATCTGGAGTGAACATGCAGCTATATGTGTGTCGGAAAAGAATTGGAATTATCCAGGGTTCGTTTGAACATTTTATACATTAAATTGGTTTTCTAGCCATTTCAGGTGCATAATTCAAATTTGAACTACATGCACATGCTCCAGTGCATATAAATTGGTTGAAAATCAAATCTGTGTCCTTGGGTGCATGCTTAGGTCCCATGCAAGAAATGGGAATGAATTTCAAACACCAGGCACCGTTGATTGCTGGCAAAACATTGAGATGCCTGGTTTTTAAATTCTAGTAAATCCAAAACCCGTCTGAAATTCATGAAACTTGGCATGCTATCGTGGAGCGGCATCAACATGCCATGGTAAAAAATTTGTCCCATTTGGGGCAGGTTTGGGTATATGCTTCTCACAAACTGGAGCTTCTCACAACAAGCATGATGGTTTTCGGTAGGGAACGTCCCACCTTTGGGGACGAAACGATATCCATTGCCTCTTATTGCTTTCAAAAAATTTCTCATGTCAACATAGAACAACATGAGTGTTGTGTGAATTTTTGTGATTTTTCGGGGTTCGTTTGGACATTTTTATGCATTAACTGAGTTTTCAATGCATTTATGTGCATAATTCAAATTTGAACTACATGCACATGCTCCAGTGCATATAAATTGGTTGAAAAATCAAATATGTGTCCTTGGGTGCATGCTTAGGTCCCATGCAAGAAATGAGAATGAATTTCAAACACCAGGGCAAGGCATTTTGAAAAATTAGTTGCCACTTTAATATCTCAAACGGTTGTATAATTCAAACCGTGTGCGTTCTATTAACCATTCACGTGACGCCACGTGTCTTGGTTTTAATGGCTATAGGAGGTGCCGTGCGGAAAGCTGCTTGACCTCGATTGAATGTGAGGCGTGCGAGCGCCGTCCGGTCTGCAGGCTGACCGAGAGGCGTGCAAGTTGTCCTCGAATGCGCAGGCTCACCGGGAGGCGTGCGAGCTGTATGCTGCACAGGCTCACTAGGAAGCGAGCCCTTTGACTTCCATGGCCGCCCGCCTTGCTCGCATCCTCTCCATCAATGGCGCCCAATCCGTAGTATAATTCGCTTTTTAAACATAAAACAATCATCGCAAACATTTTAGTTAGAACACCCGTATGCAAACCGACAACTTCCCTAGGAAGCAAAGTGAAAATGTGCCGAGCAAGATTTCTGCTGCTCTTGATCGCAAACATTTTAGATAGAACACCCATGTGCAAAGTGAGAGCAGCGTAGGATTTGTACATCCCTTCAATGCAAACGGTTATTTTGGATGACCCGTATGCAACCACGTACAAACATTTTGGTAAGATTTGTCAATCCTTGTAACACTGCGATTTGTCAAAATATGAAGCTAAAAATCACTAGCAGTATCTAATTTTTGCAACTAAAATTCAGTAATTAAGCATAGATTTCATTCATAGATTAAGCAGTCGTTCTTAATTTATACAAATAGTTCAACTCGAGAGCTGAACCGACCAAAATTTTCCCCAATTGTTGCCAACCACGTACTGAAATAGCTAGTTCAATTATATATATAGTAGCTAATTTTTAAGTACGTTGTACAGTTCCAGCACATCCATAGTCAGATGAACTGAACAAAATAGCCCCTAAATACTACTACTACTACTACTACTACTACTACTACTGTCGAGGGACTTTGTACTACTTCCGGCCGCCTCTCCTCTGCCGAGCGTGCTCAGTAAGAGGTAGAGGAGGAGGAGCCTACCGACGAGCTGGGCAACCGCAATACGGTGCGTACCGCTGTTGCAGCTTCAACGACGCTCACCTCGAACGCCCTCTGCTGCTCCAGACGACCCCTCTCAAAGTGGTGGTTCTCCTCGTAGATCTCCCAATTCCTCGCCTCTAAGGCGGCGTGTGCCACGGCCACGGCGGCGATAAGGCTCTTTGCGTGCTCGACGAGGCGCTCCTCCTCCCTCTGCAGGAACTCGGTGTAGCGCGCAAGGTCGCTGACGCACATGCGGGCATCCACCTCCGCCTCCCGCCTTCGGGTGATGGTGGCGGAGCGGGTGATGACCCCGGCGGTCGACGGTGGGCTGGCGGCCACGGCAGCCGACGACGGGGTGGCAGCCACGACCACCACCTCCCGCCTTCGGGCCTCGGTGGCGGAGCGGGTGATGGCCATAGTGGCCAACAGTGGGGTGGCGGCCACGATGGCCACCTCCCGCCTTCGGGCCGCGGTGGCGGAGCGCGCGATGGCCCTGGCTTTCGACGGTGGTGTGGCGGCAACGGCGGCCGGCAACAGCTGCCGACGGGCACCGGCGGCGGAGCGTGTGGTGGGTGTTCCGCGCACACCCAATAGGGACGCCACGCGCACTACACTACGCCAGGGACTGCGCCGCTGCCGCCGTGTAGCCTCCCAGCTGGAGCTGTCCTCTAATGACGGCGGAGTGGCTGAGCGACGACGATGGACCGATGCCATTGGAGATTGTGGGAGAAGCAGACGAGATAAGCTACAGGAAGGGAGGGGAAAAATGCGATGCAGGACTCGCCGGCCGTGAGGGTTTTTATAGCAGGCCGGTAAGCATTGGGATTTTGGGGGATTTCACCGAGTCGGGCGGGAAGCTTGCGCGGAAACCTGCGAGGTTGCGCGGGAACGGGCTCACCGGCGATTCATTGGCGCCACGGTTTGGCCAAAAGAACGCCCCCGCACGCTGCGCAAGCTTGCGCTGTAAGCCGTATGCGGCAGCGGGGTGACAAGAGTGTGAGAGGAGGACGAAAGGCCACGTACACATACGATTAATAAAAAAACATTTGCAATTTAATTACCTACTATACCACCATCCTGGTTTATAAGTATGATTTAACTAATAGAATACGAATGCATGTCACCAAAGATTATATAGTTGGATTTGTATTTGAACATAGTTTCCGATTATATAATTTTTAAAACATTCATTAACATTTTGTTGGTTAAATTTGAGGGCAAAGTATGGCACAGAATATAAAGGAGACTATAGACTAGATGGAGGTGGTAGCACACGGCCGCTCTCTACGCAGCGACGCAACTGTCGACCGGCTTGTAGGCGACCATGTCATGCCTGCTCAACTGCTCTATGCGTGTGGTTGCTTGCGGTTCAGGCAGCCGTGGCACGCTCTGCTCGCGTCCCGCCGCGCGCGCTCTACTCTCGCGTCCCTCCGGGTGCTCTGCCCTCGTCCCTCCACGTGCGCTGCCAGTGTTTGGGGCTGGGCGCGGTGCGGCGATGCAGTTACCCGCTGCAAAAACTGCCATGCGGACGCGCCAAGAATCCACACCGCCCGGCCCCCTTTTATTCCTGTGTCCATTTACCTTCATCTCTCGTCCCACACGACAAAATAAGCACACCCAAGAGGACACATATAGAGAGGACATCCAGCGGTTCCAATGGCGCTCCCCGTGGCTCCAATGGCGCTCCCAGCGGCCGACGATGACAACGGCGGGCAATTCATCACGCATCACGTAGTGTACACCCACATGAGGCTGAAGGCCCTCTCGGTGGTGTACATGAACGATCCGGTCTCGATGGAGAGCTCCATCCAAACTATGGAGCAGTTCCTTGCCGAGGACAAGTACCGAGTGGTCGGCATCGACCTTGAGTACACCATCGATCGTGCCGGGCACAATCAGAAGGTTGTCGTCGCCCAATTGTGCATGCGACATGACGTCCTTGTCTACCACTACCACCTTGCCACAAGGCCTTGCGAGCATTTCTCCAGGTTTATCAACAGCTCCAACTACAGTTTCGCTACGGTGGACACCACCAACGATCTAAAAGCGCTCAAGGTTTCAGACTTGAAATGCCCGAATCTTGTCAACATCCAGCACCACTACAAGGTCTGGGGCAGCGACAAAAACAAATTGAACTCCCTGGTTGACCTCGCCTCGGCCATCATCGACCCCTACTACGCGAAGATGAAAGAAGAGAGCAATAAGGACAAGAACGCCTGGCACAGTGTGTGGCATGAGAGACTGGATGAACAACATGTCAAGTACGCGGCCATGGACGCGTACACAATCTACGAGATGTACATGCAGATCATTGACATGAGGACCTGTCTTCTTCCTAACCCAGACGAGGGATCGAGCCACATAGCAGTGGCGGGACCGTCACAAGAAGTAGATGACTAGACGATCGTTTCTCCTACTTTAGAATGCATGCAATTGTTTATTGAGGTGTGTGCGAATGATCTATATAGTCACTTATGTAATTGGATGTTTATTTCAGTTATATATATATGCATGTTATTCTACTGTAGACAGAGCAATTCACACGGCTTATTAGCAGCAATCGTCTGTGTTATTATTGGTCTTCGCACACATTTCTGATAACGGACCTGTTTGCCACGTATCACACACACCTTGATCTGGCTGACCGTTTCTTTTGTGTTGCCTAATCACAAACAGTTCATCCGAGTGAACCGTATGCTCTATATCGCACACGCCTTCATCGGGCTGCTTGTTTTTTTGTTCCGCCTCGTCGCAAACAGTTCATTGAGCTGAATCGTATGCCCTGCATCGCACACGCAACTAAATTCTGAACCGTGTTTGATAGCTCCGCCATCTCAAACATTCTGCACCTTTTGACGGTTCTTTTACACCACCGTTTGCGATTATGTCATCGCACACAGTTTCGTCGAAGGGTCTCTGATCTTAGTGTCGTGTTTGGACCATCCTGCAGTAGTGCATGTCTATGGTCAGGAAACTTAAGCATCTTTGATTAACGAGCTAGTCCAGTAGAGGCATACTAGGGACACTCTGTTTGTCTATGTATTCACACATGTACTAAGTTTCCGGTTAATACAATTCTAGCATGAATAATAAACATTTATCATGATATAAGGAAATATAAATAACAACTTTATTATTGCCTCTAGGGCATATTTCCTTCAGGATGTCCGGTGGTCGGACGTTCGGAAATGGTCAGAAGTCCGTGATTTCAGCTCGGGATCGGGGTGTCGGATTTTCGGTGGAGTTCGGACATCCGGTGGTTCCTGGGGCTCCGGATGTCCGATAAAGTGTCGGTCGTCCGATGGGTCTGGGTCAATGCGAGATGCGAGTTTCGGGATGCGATTTTGGGCAGAAATTGGGGATTTTAGGGTCAAAATTGATGAGATTTCGTGGATGGAAGATGAGGAAACTTGGGGAGATGCTAGATCCACTCGAAACCAAGAAAATCCATGGATGAGAATCAACAAAACATCATCAAACCAACAAATCACAAAAATTGGGGCTATTTTTGGTGGGAATTTTTGAAATTTATGACAAAATCAAGCAAAAGAAGGCTAGAAAACGGTGGGAGGGACTCCAAATACGTGATCAACGTGGCTCATGATACCATATGATATGGGGCTAACCTGGTGTAGGCCGATCTTTCAAGATTGCAGTGGATTCCCTCGAAGAACACGGGGAAGAATGGAGAGAAATCACATGGGGAAACACTCAAGAACAAGTCCAATCACACATCCACTAGACAATCAAACACACAAGATCCACAAGGTACATGAACAACAAAAGGAAAGATAAAAGGTAAAGTTCATCTCCAAGAGGAGGTCTTGATGGTATCCTAGACGGATCTTCCTGTTAGGGGTCTTGAGGATATATCCCGCAGGATCTTCTCACATGGAGGTCTTGAACTCCATGGGAGTGGTGGTCTCTCTCTCTCTCTCAAGAGTAGAGGTAGGTAGGATCAAAGCTCACATACAAATGAGCTATCACTTTGCTAACCCTAGCTAGGAGGAGGTAGGGGGTATTTATAGTCTAAGTGGGTGAAATGGTAAGTGGGAAGGGATACAAGGCCAAAGGCCCGCGGCTACGCACAGGCAGTTACCGGACGACCGGTGGGGGTTGGACGTCCGGTGGCTCGTTGCGGTCCAGACGTCCGGCGTGCATCGAAAGTCCGCTGATTCTTCTTGGGTGTAGCGGCACCGGATTTCCGGAGGTTGTCGGACGTCCGGGCGCTGGGACTTGTCGGACGTCCGGGCGCTGGGACTTGTCAGACGTCCGGTGGGCGTCGGTCGCCCGGCCGCTGTAGCACGCGTCAGCTGTAGTTCTTCTGGCCGTCTGGGATGCGTCAGGTACCGGATGTCTGATGGCGTCCAGACGTCCGATGGCTGTAGCTTGTAGCAGCTCCGTTTCTTCTGTCTTCTCTTCCATGCTTCCCTCGCGGATGGTGTAGGTGTTCCTTGGCGCTTGCACTCCTCATCGTCATCCGTGAAGCTCCGGTAATACCTATGCATGCACACGAGAGGAATGTCAAGTAGAATACCATCCTCGAAGGGGTCAAATGAACACGTATAAAGGAGATGATTCATCTTTATGTGTGTGAAGTAGATGTCACACGTGTCACTTGCCAAACGGACTCTTGACATGGTGATGTTCGTAGGATGCTCCACATCAGGACACCATGTTGGAGATAGAACTACACACAAGGTATTGCAATTCGGTTTTTATTGGCCTACTCTCTTCAAGGATGCTCGTAAGTTTGTATTATCTTGTGATGAATGCCAGAGAATTGGCAATATTAGTAGACGTCAGGAAATGCCTATGAATTATTCACTTGTTATTGAACCATTTGATGTTTGGGGCTTTGATTATATGGGACCTTTTCCTTCCTCTAATGGGTACACACATATTTTAGTTGTTGTTGATAAAGTTACTAAGTGGGTAGAAGCTATTCCAACTACTAGTGCTGATCATAACAGTTCTATTAAGATGCTTAAAGAAGTTATTTTTCCGAGATTTGGAGTCCCGAGATATTTAATGACTGATGGTGGTTCGCATTTTATTCATGGCGCTTTCCATAAAATGCTTGCTAAATATGATGTTAACCATAGAATTGCATCTCCATATCATCCTCAGTCTAGTGGTCAAGTAGAATTGAGCAATAGAAAGATTAAATTGATTTTGCAAAATATTGTTAATAGATCTAGAAAGAATTGGTCTAAGAAACTTGACGATGCATTATGTGCTTATAGAACTGCTTATAAGAATCCTATGGGTATGTCTCCATATAAAATGGTTTATGGAAAAGCTTGTCACTTACCTCTCGAACTAGAACATAAAGCTTATTGGGCTATTAAAGAGCTCAATTATGATTTCAAACTTGCCGGTGAGAAGAGGTTATTTGACATTAGCTCACTTGATGAATGGAGAACCCAAGCCTATGAAAATGCCAAGTTGTTTAAAGAAAAGGTTAAAAGATGGCATGACAAAAGGATACAAAAGCATGAGTTTAATGTAGGTGATCATGTTTTGCTATACAACTCTCGTTTAAGATTTTTTGCAGGAAAACTTCTCTCTAAATGGGAAGGTCCTTACATTATCGAGGAGGTCTATGATTCCGGTGCCATCAAGATCAACAACGCCGAAGGCACAAATCGAAGGTGGTAAATGGTCAAAGAATCAAACATTATATCTCAGGTACTCCCATAAATGTTGAGACCAATATAATTAATACCATAACACCAGAGGAGTACATAAGGGATACTTTCCAGAACATTTCATACTCCGAAAAGGAATAGGTATGTGGTACGGTAAGTAAACGACTCCTAAACGTTTCCAATGGCAATTTTCTCTATTTTGGAATATTTAAAAATTAAGAAAATTCAAAGTAGCCCGAAGAGCGCACGAGGCATCCACAAGGGTGGAGAGCGCGCCCTACCCCCTGGGTGTGCCCCCTGCCTTGTGGCCACCTCATGTACCCTCCGGACTCCGTTTTCTTGCACAATACTTGTTTTGGTCGGTAAAAATTCATTTTATATTCTCCCGAAGGTTTTGACCACTGTACCACGACAATATTTCCTGTTTTCGTTTTGAGCTGTTTTCTGCCAGATTTTTCAAGGCCAGGCATCATGTCTTCCCCCTCCTCCGACAATGGGGACGACTATGCTTGGCTGATGAAGATAGAGATGAAGATAGAGATGAAGAGAGAAGAACTCAGGGAAACTAATGAGGATGATAAGATCAAGAAGGCCGCGGGAGATCAAGCTCCGGCAGCAGAAAAAGAAGACATCCTTCAACCATACTACAATCATCTTACCCCTACTAAAATTGAAGCTTTCAAGATCATTGAAATAGTTCGTGTGCAAAAAATATATATCTCACTCGTGAAAATATTCTATTGCAAGAGCATATCACCGCCCTCCAGAGCATTATTCATAGATTGGAGCATCTCCTACGCTCGAAGTGTGGCATTACTTCATAATCAACTCCATCATCACCACCTTCGAAGAAGGAGCTAAATACATGGGTATGGGCACTCCCCTTGGCAATTGCCAAGCTTGGGGGAGGTGTGCTACCTCTTGAGCACTGCGTTGGTTTTCCCCGAAGAGGAAGGGATGATGCAGCAAAGTAGCGTAAGTATTTCCCTCAGTTTTTGAGAACCAAGGTATCAATCCAGTAGGAGGCTACGCGCCAGTCCCTCGTACCTGCACAAAACAAATAAATCCTCGCAACCAACGCGATAAGGGGTTGTCAATCCCTACACGGCCACTTATGAGAGTGAGATCTGATAGATATGATAAGATAATATTTTTGGTATTTTTATGATAAATATGCAAAGTAAAATAAAAGCAAAGTAAAAGCAAAGGAAATAACTAAGTATTGGGAGATTAATATGATGAAGATAGACCCGGGGGCCATAGGTTTCACTAGTGGCTTCTCTCGAGAGCATAAGTATTCTACGGTGGGTGAACAAATTACTGTTGAGCAATTGACAGAATTGAGCAGAGTTATGAGAATATCTAGGTATGATCATGTATATAGGCATCACGTCCGAGACAAGTAGACCGACTCCTGTCTGCATCTACTACTATTACTCCACTCATCGACCGCTATCCAGCATGCATCTAGACTATTAAGTTAATGAAAACAGAGTAACGCCTTAAGCAAGATGACATGATGTAGAGGGATAAACTCATGCAATATGATGAAAACCCCATCTTGTTATCCTCGATGGCAACAATACAATACGTGCCTTGCTGCCCCTACTGTCACTGGGAAAGGACACCGCAAGATTGAACCCAAAGCTAAGCACTTCTCCCATTGCAAGAAAGATCAATCTAGTAGGCCAAACCAAACTGATAATTCGAAGAGACTTGCAAAGATAACCAATCATACATAAAAGAATTCAGAGAAGATTCAAATATTGTTCATAGATAGACTTGATCATAAACCCACAATTCATCGGTCTCAACAAACACACCGCAAAAAGAAGATTACATCGAATAGATCTACACAAGAGAGGGGGAGAACATTGTATTGAGATCCAAAAAGAGAGAAGAAGCCATCTAGCTACTAACTATGGACCCATAGGTCTGGGTGAACTACTCACACTTCATCGGAGGGGCTATGGTGTTGATGTAGAAGCCCTCCGTGATCGATGCCCCCTCCGGCAGAGCTCCGGAACAGGCCCCAAGATGGGATCTCGTGGATACAGAAAGTTACGGCGGTGGAATTAGGGTTTTGGCTCCATATCTGATCGTTTGGGGGTACGTAGGTATATATAGGAGGAAGGAGTACGTCGCTGGAGCAACATGGGGCCCACGAGGGTGGAGAGCGCGCCTGGGGGGGTAGGCATGCCCCCTACCTCGTGGCCTCCTATTTTTTGTCTTGACGTAGGGTCCAAGTCTCCTGGGTCTTGTTCTTTGAGAAAATCATGTTCCCGAAGGTTTCATTTTGTTTGGACTCCGTTTGATATTCCTTTTCTTCGAAACCCTAAAACAGGCAAAAAAACAACAATTCTGGGCTGGGCCTCCGGTTAATAGGTTAGTCCCAAAAATAATATAAAAGTGGATAATAAAGCCCAATAATGTCTAAAACAGTAGATAATATAGCATGGAGCAATCAAAAAATATAGATACGTTGGAGACGTATCAAGGTGCCCCGGTATCATATCACCATGACATCTTTACCTTTATCGTTTTTCTTAGTTCCATCCTTTTGGTTATATCTTGATCTAGTAGAATAAAGTTTTTAGTATGATCTAGCTTTCAGTTTCGTTTTGATCTCTATCTATGTAATCGAGTCTGTGAGTTATATATATATATATAATAAAAGGTAGTTTTGAGTTGAGGGTTTTGTTGTCTTGCTATGATCTTGAGGGTATAAGAAGAAAAGAAAGGAATAAAAAGATCATATATTGATCTTATGGAGAGTAATGACTTCACATATAAAGAGTATGCTGAATAAAAGTTATTGAGAGTTGACAAACATAGTTTTGGTCATTGTTGCAATTAATAGGAAGTAATAAAGAAAGAGAAGCTTCACATATAAATATACTATCTTGGACATCTTTTGTAATTGTGAGCACTCATTAAAATATGACATGCTAAAAGGTTGATGTTGGACAAGGAAGACAACATAATCAGATATGTTTGCTTATATCTGAATAGAAGTTATATTGTCATGGATCCTCCAACATGTTGAGCTTGCCTTTCCCTCTCATGCTAGCCAAATTCTTTGCACCAAGTAGAGACAGTACTTGTGCTTCCAAACATCCCTTAAACCAGTTTTGCCATGAGAGTCCACCATACCTACCTATGGATTGAGTAAGATCCTTCAAGTAAGTTGTCATCGGTGCAAGCAATAAAATTGCTCTCTAAATATGTATGATATATTAATGTGAAGAAAATAAGCTTTATACGAACTTGTGATATGGAAGAAATAAAAGCCACGGGCTGCATAATAAAGTTCTTTATCACAAGCGGCAATATAAAGTGACGTTCTTTTGCATTAAGATTTTGTGCATCCAACCACAAAAGCGCATGACAACATCTGCTTCCCTCTGTGAAGGGCCTGTCTTTTACTTTTATCTTCTACCCTTATACAAGAGTCATGGTGATCATCACCTTTCATTTTTACATTTTTTCCTTTTGGCAAGCACTATGTGTTGGAGATACACACACACACACACTCGGATGTAGGTTATCATAAAGTATTATTGTTGACATTACCCTTGAGGTAAAAGGTTGGGAGGCGAAACTATAAGCCCCTATCTTTCTCTGTGTCCGATTGAAACTTTGAACCCATAAGTATCGCGTGAGTGTTAGCAATTGTGAAAGACTAAATGATAGTTGAGTACGTGGACTTGCTGAGAAGTTCTTATATCGACTCTTTCTGATGTTATGATAAATTGCAATTGTTTCAATGACAGAGATCATAGTTTGTTAGTTTTCAATGAAGTTTCTGATTCATACTTTACCTTGTGAATGAATTGTTACTTTAGCATAAGAAATTATATGACAATATATGTTGTTTTTCTAAAAGATGATCATGATGCCCTCATGTCCGTATTTTATTTATCTACACCTCTATCTCTAAACATGTGGACATATTTTTCGATATCGGCTTTCGCTTGAGGACAACCGAGGTCTAAGCTTGGGGGAGTTGATGCATCCATTTTGCATTATGCTTTTATATTGATATTTATTGCATTATGGGTTGTTATTACACATTATATCACAATACTTATGCCTTTTCTCTGTTATTTTATAAGGTTTGCATGAAGAGGGAGAATGCCGGCAGTTGGAATTCTGGACTGGAAAAGGAGCAAATATTAGAGACCTATTCTGCACAACTCCAAAAGTCCTGAAACTTCACGGAGAATTGTTTTGGAATATATAAAAATATTGGGCGAAGAAAGCACTAGAGGGGGCCACCTTGATGAGGACATCAATACCATTGTTACACCCACAGCCCCTGCTGCTATACATACTGGACCAATTACTAGAGCTCGTGCACGCCAATTAAATTATCAGGTACTTCTGTTTCTTGGTAATGATTCTAATGTTCATGAGAATATGATGCTTCCTAAATTGGATACATTTGTTTTTCTTACAAATGAAGGGCTTGGCATGGATAAGAGGGATGAACACTGGAGCAAGACCAAGCATGGAGATGATGGCATGTGCAAGGGGATCCAGAACGGAGTTACAAGTGATGATTTCAAGACTTTGAAGCCACCATAAAGAGTGCATGAAGCCTTGGACGAAATATACAAGATGCCACTTCATAAATTTCGTCCAGATGCTATTCTAGGTGCTGCGTCACCTTATTATTGGGCCAGGCCCATGTATTTTCAAAATACTAAGTATAGGCTATTTTTAGAGTCTGTATGTGTGGGGAAACAAGAGTTAGGGTTGGTTTCGGACCCCTCCTCCAACGGCCACGAAATTCCCCCTTTTCCTCCATATATACAACCCTTATGGTGTCGTTTAGAATTTGGGTTTTGTTTAGATAAAAGTTCGCCATAGCTGCAACTTCGCGTACTTCGTTTGTGTTCAACGACCAGACAAAGGCGTCATAGAACCCCACCTTGATCAATAAAGCTTTCCTCTTATATTCGCAATATCTAGATTGCAATCTTAGTTTCTTTCTTGTTCTTCGTTTGCCTGCAGGAAACAGACCTTCGTGGTCAGGTTGATCGTGCTCCGGCGTGGTCAATAACCTCTCGGAGTTGGTTTAGCGATTGCTAAGGCGCGACGTCCTTGCACGTTCGTAGTCGGATCATCAAAGTCGACTTCCTCCAAAACGATAGCCACCATCTCATCAAAATACGAGACACCTTTGCCTCTATCAAGTGGTATCAGATTTCTAGGTTGCTCGGTGAGATTTTACAGTTTTTCGTAGTTTAGATCAAGTCTGTTCTTCATACCTATAGTCCACGAAAAAGCCAAAAAAATTAAGGTTAGTTCATCCTATCCGAACCAATCTGAGCCTTTGCATAATCTTTTCTGTATTTGCTTTGTTGAATTTGCAGTTGCATTGTTGTGTCAAGTTGCCGGTCTTAGCGTCTAATCCTTTAGAGTTTCGAGTTCTGTTCACAGGTTGTCACATCACAGTTGCCATATATCACCACCGCATCATCATCATCGCTGCTGCCATACACCACCACCGCACCAACTTCATCGCCGCTGCCATATACCACCACCACATATTCACCGCCAATCCGAGTCCATATACGCCACCAAATATCAGTCGCCATCACGCCAATCCGAGTCCACCTGCAACATATATCCGCCACCAGTCTGAGTTCCACTAGACTCATCTCCGCCAGCAGTCCGAGATTCCACCAGATTCATCTTCGGCACCAGTCCGAGTCCAGTAATTGTTGCTTTGTTTTTGGATTCCAGATCACGCGATACTCCGAGTCGTGACAGAGTAGGACTCCCCAACTTTCGAGCCATCCGCAGAAGAAAAATAGTTCCAAACTAAAAAAAACTAAGTCTGGAAAATTCTGGCTAGGCAGTTTTTAGGACATTTGTAGACTTTTTCGGAAAAAAATTTGTTGCGGAGCAAAAAAAGTGCAAAAAAGTGAAAAAAGGAAAGAAAAAAATCAGAGTGTGCTCCTCCCTTGTTTACGTGCAGCGCCGTGATTTTGTTAGTGTTCTAGGCTCGCGTCTCTAGCATGGTCTAGCCTAGGACCAACACAGTACCATCGTTGAGTGTTTATTCAACTTTGCATCTCTGAATTGATTATTGCTGACCCTTTTTGCTACCATATTATAAGCCTTCCTAGCTCCACATACATTATGTCGTGCGTTTGACTCTCCTTGGTAACCGCTCTATCCAAGCTTTGAGAGTTTTGACTACGACGGATGCCGATCACCGCTTGCTGCTGGGTAAGAGCTGGTAAGAATTTGAGATTTGCTTGACGGATTTGTGACACCCACCACCACCTCTTGTTAGTAGTCTGTAGGATCATATTCTTGTGTGTTTCTATTGCTGCTAACCATGGCAGGATCACAAGCCGACGAGACTGACTGGGAGAACATGACGAATAAGGAGTTGCATGATAAATTTCAGCAAATGATGAGTGGACAGGTGCAAGATGTGATAAACATATTTGAAGAGGCCATGGAGAAGATAGATGGCATGGAGAAGACATTCAAAACAAAGCCCGATAACAAGTTTAATGAATTGCTCACACATCTTCCAGCACCACCACCGGCTGCACCTAACGCACCTCTACAACAACAACAACAACAACAACAACGTCGCCTTCCAAATCAAGTGGGACGAGCACAGCGCGTTCCCATTGACCCTGGGCAAAATTCTGGTGCCGCTGTTGATGCTTCTGTAGCTCCTGCTGCTACTGCAGAGGTGGAGGACCATTACGAGGATGAGGTTGATCAAAATCAGAACTACGTGCAACCACCAGCACCACCACCATCAGGTCGTCCTCAGGTATATCATCGCAATAGTAGGGTTGCACTACCATATGAGGTACGAGATCATGACCATCTTCCTAAACTGAAATTGAATATTCCACCATTTGAGGGTAGATATGTTCCTGATATATATCTTACTTGGGAGTTAGAAACTGAACAACGTTTTACATGTTTACAATATCCTGAGGAGAGACGTGTTCTTGCTGCTGTTTGTGCTTTCACTAGCTTCGCATGTGTTTGGTGGTCTGAACATTGTAGATTATATCCTATTCCAACTACTTGGGCTGCTTTGAAAACTGCTATGCGTACTCATTGGGTTCCACCATATTATCAACATGAATTACTTCAAAAATTACAGCGTTTAAGAGAAGGAAAAAATTATGTAGAAGAATATTATCAGGAATTACAAATTGGCATGACTAGATGTGGTATTGTTGAGGAGAATGAAGCTATGCTTGCACGTTTTATGGGTGGATTAAATAGAGAGATTCTGACCATTCTAGAGTATAAGGAGTATACTAATATCACTCGTTTATTTCATCTTGCTTGTAAAGCTGAACGTGAAGTGCAGGATCGACAGGCATTAGCGCGAACTAACTTTTCTGCATGTCGATCATCATCATGGACACCACGTGCATCCTCTACTTCAACTGAACCAGCACCTCCATCAGGTGCCACCTCCAGCCGTGATACAAGAAAGCAGGCACAACCACCACTATCTACCAAGAGCACACCTGTTGGGCCTGCGCAGAGCTCTTCTTCTTCCATGGCATCAACAGGGCACACAAGTGATATTATTTGTCGACGTTGTAAGGGAAGAGGACATTTTGCGAGAGAATGCAAATCTCAGCATGTGATGATTGCTACTGAGGATGGTGGGTATGAGTCCGCTAGTGACTATGACAAGGAAACTTTGGCTCTTATTACACATGAAGAACATGGTGGAGATGATTCTGATCATGAGACGCAATACATGGCTGCTGAAGATGCTGACATGTATGAATGTTTAGTTGCTCAACGTGTTTTGAGTGTGCAGGTTACACAAGCTGAGCAAAATCAGAGGCATAATTTGTTCCATACAAAGGGAGTTGTGAAGGAACATTCTATTCGCGTCATCATAGATGGAGGGAGCTGCAACAACTTGGCTAGCATGGAGATGGTGGAGAAGCTCTCTCTCACCATAAGACCGCATCCACATCCTTACTGCATCTAATGGTTCAACAACAGCGGCAAGGTTAAGGTAACACATACTGTTCGTGTGCATTTTAGTATCTCTACATATGCTGATTATGTTGATTGTGATGTGGTACCCATGCAAGCATGTTCCTTATTTCTTGGTAGACCATGGCAATTTGATAAAAATTCTGTACACCATGGTAGAAATAATCAGTATAATCTTGTTCATAAGGATAGCCATATTACTTTGCTTCCTATGACTCCTAAATCCATTTTGAAAGATGATATTAATAGAGCTAATAAAGCAAAACATGAGAAAAACAAAGAGTGAAAATCAGATTGTGGCAAAAGAATTTGAGCAACAAATGAAACCTAATAAGAAACCATCTAGTGTTGCCTCTGAAATTAAATTGAAAAGTGCATGTTTACTTGCCACAAAATCTGATATTGATGAGCTAGATTTCAGCAAATCTGTTTGCTATGCTTTTGTGTGCAAAGAGGCATTATTTTCATTTGAGGACGTGCCTTCCTCTTTGCCTCCTGCTGTCACTAACATTTTGCAAGAGTTCGCTGACGTCTTTCCACAAGATGTGCCACCGGGATTACCACCTATTCGAGGGATTGAGCATCAAATTGACTTAATTCCCGGTGCATCATTACCCAACCGTGCGCCATACCGTACCAATCCAAAGGAGACGAAGGAGATTATGCGTCAAGTACAGGAGCTGCTCAACAAAGGTTATATACGCGAATCCCTTAGTCCTTGTGCTGTTCCTATTATTTTAGTGCCGAAAAAGGATGGTACGTCGCGTATGTGTGTTGATTTTAGAGGCATTAATAATATTACTATTCGTTATCGTCATCCTATTCCTAGGCTAGACGACATGCTTGATGAATTGAGTGGCTCTACAATATTCTCCAAAGTTGATTTGCGTAGTGGATACCATCAAATTCTTATGAAATTGGGAGATGAATGGAAAACAACATTTAAAACTAAGTTTGGATTATATGAGTGGTTAGTCATGCCTTTTGGGTTAACTAATGCACCTAGTACTTTCATGAGGTTAATGAACGAAGTTTTACGTGCTTTCATTGGACGATTTGTGGTAGTCTATTTTGATGATATACTGATTTATAGTAAATCTTTGGAGGAACATTTGGAACATTTACGTGTTGTTTTTATTGCTCTACGTGATGCACGTTTGTTTGGTAACCTTGGAAAGTGGACCTTTTGCACCGACCGAGTATCTTTTCTTGGCTATGTTGTTACTCCACAGGGAATTGAAGTTGATAAAGCCAAGATTAAAGCTATTGAGAGTTGGCCGCAGCCCAAAACGGTCACACAAGTGAGGAGTTTCCTTGGCCTCGCTGGTTTCTATAGGCGTTTTGTGAGAGATTTCAGCACCATTGCTGCACCTCTCAACGAGCTTACAAAGAAGGATGTGCCTTTCGTTTGGGGTACCACACAGGAAGAAGCCTTCACGGTATTGAAAGATAAGTTGACACATGCTCCTTTACTCCAACTTCCTAATTTTAATAAGACTTTTGAGCTTGAATGTGATGCTAGTGGAATTGGATTAGGAGGTGTGTTATTACAAGATGGCAAACCTGTTGCATACTTTTCTGAAAAATTGAGTGGGCCTAGTCTGAACTGTTCTACTTATGATAAAGAATTATATGCTCTTGCTCGAACCTTAGAAACATGGCAACACTATTTATGGCCCAAGGAATTTGTTATACATTCTGATCATGAAACTTTGAAACACATTAAAAGTCAAGCAAAACTGAACCGTAGACATGCTAAATGGGTTGAATTCATTGAGACTTTCCCTGATGTCATTAAACACAAGAAGGGTAAAGAAAATGTTATTGCTGATGCATTGTCTCGTCGTTATACCATGCTTTCACAACTTGACTTTAAAATATTTGGTTTGGAGACCATCAAAGATCAATATGTGCATGATGCTCAATTTAAAGATGTATTGCATAATTGTAAGGAAGGGAGAACTTGGAACAAGTTCATTCTTAATGATGGATTTGTGTTTCGTGCTAACAAGCTATGCATTCCAGCTAGCTTCGTTCGTCTTTTGTTGTTGCAGGAGGCGCATGGAGGAGGATTAATGGGACACTTTGGCGTCAAGAAGATGGAGGATATACTTGCTACACATTTCTTTTGGCCAAAGATGAGACGGGATGTTGAGCGTTTTGTTGCTCGCTACACTACATGTCAAAAAGCTAAGTCACGACTCAATCCTCATGGTTTATATATGCCTTTTCCTATACCTAGTGTTCCTTGGGAGGATATATCTATGAACTTTGTTTTAGGTTTACCTCGAACAAAGAAGGGTAGGGATAGCATATTTGTTGTCGTGGATAGGTTCTCAAAAATGGCACACTTTATACCATGTCATAAAAGCGATGATGCTGTTAATGTTGCTGATTTGTTCTTTCATGAAATTATTCGCTTGCATGGTGTGCCAAATACTATTGTTTCAGATCGTGATACTAAATTTCTTAGCCACTTTCGGAGATGTTTATGGGCTAAGTTGGGGACTAAACTACTTTTTAGTACTACTTGTCACCCGACCCCCAAACTAATGGACAAACTGAAGTAGTCAATAGAACATTGTCTACTATGCTTAGGGTTGTTTTGAAGAATAATAAGAAAATGTGGGAAGAATGCTTGACTCATATTGAATTTGCTTATAATCGTTCTTTGCATTCTACTACTAAGATGTGCCCTTTTGAAATTGTGTATGGTTTCCTACCTCGTGCACCTATTGATTTGTTGCCTCTTCCATCTTCGGAGAAGGTTAATTTTGATGCAAAAGAACGTGCTGAATTGATTTTAAAAATGCATGAGTTAACTAAGGAAAACATTGAGCGTATGAATGCTAAATATAAACTTGCTGGAGATAAGGGTAGAAAACATGTTGTGTTTGCACCTGGAGATCCTGTTTGGTTACATTTGCGTAAGGATAGATTTCCTAATTTGTGCAAATCAAAGCTAATGCCACGTGCTGATGGGCCTTTTAAGGTGTTGGAGAAAATAAATGATAATGCATATAAACTTGAGCTGCCTGCAGATTTTGGGGTTAGTCCCACTTTTAACATTGCAGATTTGAAGCCTTATTTGGGTGAGGAAGATGAGCTTCCGTCGAGGAAGACTTCATTTCAAGAAGGGGAGGATGATGAGGATATCAATACCATTGTTACACCCACAGCCCCTGCTGCTATACATACTGGACCAATTACTAGAGCTCGCGCACGTCAATTAAATTATCAGGTACTTTCATTTCTTGGTAATGATTCTAATGTTCATGAGAATATGATGCTGCCTAAATTGGATAGATTTGTTTTGCTTACAAATGAAGGGGCTGGCATGGATAAGAGGGATGAACACTGGAGCAAGACCAAGCATGGAGATGATGGCATGCGCAAGGGGATCCAGAACAGAGTTACAAGTGATGATTTCAAGACTTTGAAGCCACCATAAGGAGTGCATGAAGCCTTGGACGAAATATACAAGATGCCACTTCATAAATTTTGTCCAGAGGCTATTCAAGGTGCTGCATCACCTTATTATTGGGCCAGGCCCATGTATTTTTGAAATACTTAAGAATAGGCTGTTTTTAGAGTCCGTATGTGTGGGGAAACAAGAGTTAGGCTTGGTTTCGGACCCCTCCTCCAAGGGCCACGAAATTCCCCTTTTCCTCCATATATACAACCCTTAGGGCGCCGTTTAGACTTTAGGTTTTGTTTAGATAAAAGTTCGCCATAACTGCAACATCGCAAACTTCATTTGTGTTCAACGACCAGACAAAGGCGTCACCGAACCCCACCTTGATCAATAAAGCTTTCCTCTTATATTCGCAATATCCAGATTGCAATCTCAGTTTCTTGCTTGTTCTTCGTTTGCCTGCAGGAAACAGACCTTCATGGTCAGGTTGATCGTGCTCCGGCGTGGTCAATAACCTCTCGGAGTTGGTTTAGTGATTGCTAAGGCGCGATGTCCTCGCATGTTCATAGTCGGATCGTCAAAGTCGACTTCCTCCAAAACGATAGCCACCATCTCATCGAAAGACGGGACACCTTTGCCTCTATCACACCTGCCATCCACAAGGGTGGAGGGGTGCCCTACCCCCTGGGCGCGCCCCCTGTCTTGTGGGCCACCTGGCAGGCCCCTGATGCCCATATTCTGCTATATGGTGTGTTTTGACCTGGAAAAAAAATCAGAAGAAAGCTTTCGGGACGAAGCGCCGCCGTCTCGAGGCGGAACTTGGGCAGAATCAATCTAGGGCTCCAGCGGAGCTGTTCTGCCGGGGAAACTTCCCTCCCGGAGGGGGAAATCGAAGCCATCATCATCACCAACGATCCTCTCATCGAGAGGGGGTCAATCTCCATCAACATCTCCACCAGCACCATCTCCTCTCAAACCCTATTTCATCTCTTGTATCTGATCTTTGTTTCAAAACATCAGATTCGTACCTGTGGGTTGCTAGTAGTGTTGATTACTCCTTGTAGTTGATGCCAGTTGGTTTATTTGGTGAAAGATCATATGTTCAGATCCTTAATGATAATTAATACTCCTCTGATTATGAACATGCACATGCTTTGTGAGTAGTTACGTTTGTTTCTGAGAACATGGGAGAAGTTTTGTTATAAGTAATCATGTGAATTTGGTATTGTTCGATATTTTGATGAGATGTATGTTGTCTTTCCTCTAGTTGTGTTATGTGAACGTCGACTACATGATGCTTCACCATGATTTAGGCCTAGGGAAAGGCATTGGGAAGTAATAAGTAGATGATGGGTTGCTAGAGTGTCAGAAGCTTAAACCTAGTTTATGCGTTGCTTCGTAAGGGGCTGATTTGGATACATATGTTTCATGATATGGTTAGATTTATATTAATTCTTCTTTCATAGTTGCGGATTCTTGCGAGAGGGGTTAATCATAAGTAGGAGGCTTGTTCAAGGAAGGGCAGCACCCATGCACTGGTCCACCCATATATCAAATTATCAAAGTAACGAATGCGAATCATATGAGCATGATGAAAACTAACTTGACAACAATTCCCATGTGTCCTCGGGAGCACTTTGCTTTATATAAGAGTTTGTCCAGGCTTGTCATTTGCTAAAAAAGGATTGGTCCACCTTGCTGCACCTTGTTTACTTTTGTTACTTGTTACTCGTTACGAATTATCTTATCACACAACTATCTGTTACCGATAATTTCAGTGCTTGCAAAGAATACCTTGCTGAAAACCGCTTGTCATTTCCTTCTGCTCCTCGCTGGGTTCGACACTCTTACTTATCGAAAGGACTACGATAGATCACCTATACTTGTGGGTCATCAATGACGATATAGTATTATATGAGTTATTTGATTTGGTGACCGAATGTTGTTAGGAGTCCTGGATGAGATCACAGACATAACGAGGAGTCTCGAAATGATCGAGAGGTAAATATTGATATATAGGACGATAGTATTCGGACACCGAAAGTGTTTCAGGGGTTGCCGGGTACTTATCGGGTCACCGAAAGGGGTTTCGGGCAGGGAAAATTTTGTTTTTGCCACTCTAGATTTTGCCAATTTTCCTTATGACACTCTAGATTTTGACATTTCACTTTTGCCACTCTTAGCTTTTGACAATTATCACAATTGACATTTCATGGCAAAAGCAAAATAATTTCATTTCATTTTTGTCACTCTTAGCTTTTGAAATGTATCACAATTGCCACTCTGAAAATTTTGCTTTTGCCATGGAAATAGCAATTGTGATAATTGTCAAAAACTAAGAGTGGCAAAAGTGAAATGTCAAAATCTAAAGTGGTATAAGAAAAATTGGCAAAATCTAGAGTGGCAAAAACAAAATTTTCCCTTTCGGGCACCCCTAGCAAAAAAATATGAGCCTTATGGGCCAAGAGGGGAAACGCACCAGCCCCCTACGGGCCGGCCTATGAGAAGAAGGAAAGAGGGGAAAGGGAAAGAAAAGAGAGAAATAGGATCCCCCTTCCTTCCCTCTCCCCCCTCTTTCCTTCCCCCTCAGTTATATATGGAAAGGGGGGGGGGCAGGGCAAGGCAAGAGCCCTAGGGCTGCCGCCAGGTCTCTTGGGGCGCCCTAGGGGCTGCCTCCTCCCCTCCCACCTATATATACATGGGAGGGGACGCCACACAAGGACAACAGAACATTGTCTTAGTCGTGTGCGGCGCCCCCCGTTCACCGTTTGCTCCATCGGTCATATTTTTGTAGTGCTTAGGCAAAGCCCTACGGAGAACACATCACCATCACCGTCATCACACCGTCGTGCTGCCGAAACTCATCTATTACCTCGCCGTCTTGCTGGATCAAGAAGACAGAGGATGTCACCGAGCTGAACGTGTGCAGAACGCGAAGGTGTCATGCGTTCGGTACTAGATCGGTTGGAGCGTGAAGAAAAAGTTCGACTACATCAACCGCGTTGTGAAACGCTTTCGCTTACGGTCTACGAGGGTATGTAGACACACTCTCCCCCTCGTTGCTATGCATCTTCATGGATAGATCATTGATTGTGCGTAATTTTTTTTGTTTTCATGCAACGTTTCCCAACATAAACGTGTTTAAAATATGGTAGCAGATCGACTGGTGTCGTACAATCTCATAGAATACCATACTGTTATATGGTTACATAAAGGACCATAATGTATCAAGGAGTTTCTGTCTCTCGATTGTAACCCTAACATCTTGCAAAAATTTCTTTCAACCCGCAAACAAAATATAAAATAATAAAATAAAGCTCTGAGTGAGAAGAAAAGTGTTTATCATCACACACCGTGTGTGTGTGTGTGGGTAGCAGCGTTTCAACCGCAGGGCCGCACGGGCGGATCTATTTGCCGGTTTAAGAGTTCCGCATCCATCTCCCTTCCCTCGCTCCTCCGTCTCTGCCGCTGCCGTATAAATAGGCAGGGGGCGTTTTCTTAAAAAAGCCAGGCCCGAAACGCCGCTGCGTTGTATTTCTTAGATCTCCGTTCCATCCCACACACGCCCGCCCACGACACAAGAGAGTGGTGGTGAGGAGGAGGAGGAGGGCGGGAGCAAATCATAGCTAGCGCCACCCCGCTTCCTTCCTTTATTTAGCCAGCCTCGCCTCCGCATTTTCCTGCCACCTCCATCCATCCCCCCATCTATCCATCCCTCGCGCCCCGTCCCACCGGGATCGTTCCAAGGTATGCATCTCTCGTCGATTCTCGGGCTGCCAAGGTTTAGTTTCCTTGTGATTTGATCCCACTAGTGTGTGTGGCTCCGGCCGGCGTGTCGTATTTCGGGTGGGATTAAAGGTCCCCACTACGTTTCGAGGTTGGGATTGTGGTTTGTTTCATCCACCGATCGTCAGGAATAGGGGTTAAATGCAATTGGTTAAATGTGAGCGGTCGGCCAACGTCTGATATAGGTCAGTTGTCGTCAATGATCCGGTTGGCCGAGCTCATCGGACATTGATCACTGCGTCTCCGATCGCCTACATATTTCAATGCGATTCCCACACATGGTCGTTGGTTCTGCGCATGCATGCCTAGGTTCAGGTCTTCTCATCAGACTTGCAGTTTTTGGTCCGAGCAAGAAATACTGCAGTCCATGCCTCGTGATTTGTCACGGCTGCTCTTCTCTTATTTACTACTCCCTCCGTTCCGAATTACTTGTCGCGGGTATGGATGTATCTAGATGTATTTTAGTTCTAGATAAATCCATTTCTGCGACGAGTAATTTGGAACGGAGTGAGTACATTATTGATTCCTTTCTCCCAGCTGCTAATATCGTTCGTATCTTATTAATTTTATTCAAATCCATGTCTATCTAGGATATAGAGTAACTATAGTTCTCCTTTTTCTATATGAGCTAACTATAGTGTTTCTCTGGTTCCTTTCTCAGTATACAAGTTCCAGGTGTTGTGTGGTGGAGTCCCCTTTAAGGTTGCTTCTAAATGTCAAGTGCAAAACAGGTGCTTGATCCTGCATTTCAAGGAGCTGGCCAAAAACCGTATCCTTTCATTTCTTCAAATAGGCCCTGTTGCTTTGCTTTCGCCCAATACTTCCCTTGTCTCTTTATGTTGCATGCCCCTTCACAACACTACAGTGGGACAGAAATATGGCGGATTGAAGATTTTAAGCCAGTTCCTTTGCCAAAGTCAGATTATGGTAAATTCTACTGTGGAGATTCATATATTGTTCTGCAGGTGATTGTTTCTTCTTTCAGAGGAATCTTTCTGAATTCCTATTTCTTCTCACCAAGAATACCCTTTTTAATACTACTGGTTTTCATATTTCTGCTAGACGACTTGTAACAGGGGCGGTGCTTACCTCTCTGACATTCACTTCTGGATTGGGAAAGATTCTAGTCAGGTACATCTTCTATAATACCAAAACCTTTTCTGTACCGAGCACAATGGCATTTCCCTCTAGCTCAGTCCTCATCCTCACTTGATATCTTGTCATACAGGATGAAGCTGGCACTTCAGCAATCAAGACAGTTGAACTTGATTCCATGCTTGGGGGTCGTGCAGTCCAGCACAGGGAACCCCAAGGCTATGAATCTGATAAGTTCCTATCATACTTCAAGCCATGCATTATACCCATGGAGGGAGGTTTTGCTTCTGGGTTTAGAAAGCCAGAGGAGGACAAATTTGAAACACGGCTGTATATTTGCAAAGGAAAGAGAGCTATCAGAGTTAAAGAGGTGTAATACATTTCCTTTCTTCCGGTGCTTCCAGAAATACATATCAAGAACTAATCATACAGTGTCTTGTTTATTCAGGTTCCATTTGCTCGTTCCTCACTAAACCACGATGATGTCTTTATCTTAGATACTGAAAAGAAAATATATCAATTCAATGGTGCTAACTCCAATATTCAAGAAAGAGCCAAAGCACTGGAAGTGATCCAACATTTAAAGGACAAGTACCATGAAGGAGTTTGTGATGTTGCAATTGTTGGTGAGATGGCCAACATTTTAACTAAATACTTGTGACATAGTGAAGCAAGTAAACGTATTTACTTATAGTTGCTTTTTATAATAGATGATGGAAAATTGCAAGCAGAATCAGATTCCGGTGAATTCTGGGTGGTTTTTGGTGGTTTTGCACCAATAGGGAAGAAAGCTATAAGTGATGATGATGTTATTCTTGAAACTACACCAACAAAGCTTTACAGGTACCTCTACAAGGATAATTTTTTTTTTGAAATAATTGTAAAAGGATTGCAACATCAAACTAACCAACAATTAGGTACTCATCAATTTTGAACTTATGCATTGTTATAGTGAATTACATATTTGTACCTACAAAAGGCAGTTACACCTATTGGAGAGTCAGAAGTGAGGGCTGTGAGATGTGAGTCAGTAGGTTGAGAAGTTGGAGACTTCGTACCTCTCTTCGTAAAACAGAAACTTCACATATAGAAGTTTATGGTTAAAGAGCGTAGCCATTGAAATAGCTCGACTCTATGCTGAAACTAAAATCCTTTGGACGGTGTTCGGATATCTTTCATTACCATTTCTTAGATTAGCCTGCTCTTTATATAGGTTTCTGCAGTTTCCTGTTAGTCAAGTAATATCTACTGAATGGGCAGCAGACTTCTAGTTGACCTGTAAAGTTTATCACTCCCTCCATCCCATTATATAAGATGTTATTACAACCAATATGCGAGGGAGTACTATATATGGAGTATATCGGTTGTAATAGCATCTTATATTATGGGATGGAGGGAGTACTATATATGTAGGTCTGCTTGCCCCATTGTACGCTAGATTTATTTTACAAGTTTTCAGTCTCAACTTTGTATTCATTCCTTGAACTGTCTTCACACATGTCAACTGTTATGTTTGCAGTGTCAATAATGGTAAACTGACGTTAGAAGATACCGTTTTGACAAAATCAATTCTTGAGAACACTAAATGCTTTTTACTTGACTGCGGGTCCGAGTTATATGTATGGGTTGGTCGAGTAACACAAGTGGATGATAGGAAAGCTGCAAGTGTGGCGGTTGAGGTAAACGCACAGGACATCATTTTGAGCTTGTTATCTTGTTCAAATAAGTCATCCTATCTATATATTTGATTTGCAGGAATTCATTGTTAAGCAAAATAGGCCAAAGACAACAAGAGTAACTCAAGTAATTCAAGGTTATGAGGACCATACGTTCAAGTCCAAATTTGATTCGTGGCCTGTAACTAACACGGCAGGAGCCAGCGGGGAGGATGGCCGAGGAAAAGTTGCAGGTAGTTTATTTTTTATTGTACATTGGGATATTAAAAAGTTCCTCTTTTGATTGGTGTTGATAATACTTCGTTCTCCTCTAGCGCTGTTGAAGAAAAAAGGTGATGTCAAGGGAGCCTCAAAAAACAGCCCTGCAGTAAATGAGGAAATTCCTCCTTTGCTAGAAGGCGGTGGAAAGCTTGAGGTTTTGCTTATCATGCATCATAATTTACATGTTATTTTAATAACCACAACTGGAAACAGGAAAGTGCCATAAAAACATTATGCACATATTTCAGGTATGGTGTGTTGATGGCAGTGCTAAGACTGCTCTTCCGAAGGAAGATCTTGGAAAATTTCATAGCGGGGATTGTTATATTGTTCTCTACACATATCATTCGGGTGACAAAAGAGAAGAATTCTATCTAACTTACTGGATTGGGAAGAATAGTATACTGGTAATTGGGTTTTCACCGTTCTCAAATGTTTTATACACAGCACCTTACTATTGGTTATATTTGCTTTCTCGTCTTTTTTTCGAGATTGCCCCATATTTTTGTGCCTTTTCTTACTTTGCGTGTGATCACCACATCATTGTGATGATAAATTTGATTGATTGTATTGCACGTTTTCTTCTTGACCTTTCTGTTATTTTTAATGAATTCTTATTCTTCTCAGCACAATTAGTTATTTCTATGCTAGGTTTGTTATTAATCCCCACCCCACCACAAAACTGTGAACTTACTCTGTGATTTATTTCTAACAGGAAGATCAGCATACGGCTCTTCAAATAACTAATACAATTTGGAATTCAATGAAAGGAAGACCTATTCTGGTACTGTATTTATGTCGTGACAATTTGCACAAAATATCCAGAAAGGAGTTTGACATGTCTTGTATTTGGTATTGCAGGGTCGTATTTATGAAGGGAAGGAGCCTCCACAGTTTATTGCTCTTTTCCAGCCCATGGTTATTCTTAAGGTATGGTCTCTACTTCCTACCTTACTCAAGTAATGTATACTGATTGGGTTCATAATAAGTGCTATCCTGTGAGGAGCAAACTATGGACTGATAGTTCTAAAAAAAACTATGGATTGATCTGTATAGCTGAAGATATTTACATTGTCAAGTACTCCCTCTGTAAACTTTTGTAAGGCTTTTTAGATCACTAAAGTATGATCTAAAAAGTCCTATAAAAGTTTACAGAGGAAGTATCAACTAAGTTTATATTACTAAAATCATGCAGGGTGGAATCAGCTGTGGGTACAAGAATTCTGTACAAGAGAAGGGCTTGCCAGATGAAACATATCCTGGCACTGGTGTCGCTCTTGTTAGAATTAATGGAACATCAATTCATAACAATAAAACACTTCAAGTCGATGAGGTATGGTCTACCTCTACCTGTGCTTATTTGATTCAAAATGATAATATTTCTTGGAATTATGAAACTGTATTTAATGCTTATTTTTATGTTGTTAAGATGACATATCATAATAATGACTAAGAATTTAGTTAGCTTCTGAGATTCTTTTTGCTCAAATGTAGTTTCATGATTTGGCATAAATGATTCATAATAGAGTACCGTAATGGTGAACAGTGAAAAATTCATAGTATTGTGGTTTACCCGTGCTGTTAGGAAGCAATGCTGTGAAGTAAATATAGTAGGTTAACCTGTGATTGCGCATCCATCATTTGTGCATCTGCGCGTTAAAATTTTGGTGAGTTTTTGTACACAATCATCGTGACTTACATGCCATTTTATAGTTAATGTGATTGCTTATGAAAAAATGGATTTTATTTCGTAATCATTTGAAATGGGTACTAGGGAAAACCAGTGGAAAAACCAGAGATGGGAGTGGGAAAAAAATCAAAATTGGGAGGAGGGAGGGCTGACCATACGTGGGGGTTTGGACGAAGGAAAGAAGAGCAAACGTCAACCTTATGTTCTTTCTAAATAGTGGAGATAGAGATTGGACTGATTTTCCGATAATAAAACTCTGTCGCCCACATTCTTGTTCTTCAGAATGACCTTTTAGCTTACTTTGCTCATTAAAAACTTTACATATTTACCACTAACCTTAGGTAGTACGAATCAAACGTTTGCTACCTTTAATTAACTTGTCAGTAACAATTTTATAGGTGTCAACATCCTTGAGTTCCACGAATTGTTTTGTCTTGCAATCTGGAAATTCAATGTTTATATGGATTGGCAACACAAGTTCTTATGAACAACAACAGTGGGCTGCAAAAATTGCTGAGTTCTTGAAGGTATGAAAAAAGATACCACCTTGTTATTTCCCTTCTGTCTTTTCTAGTTAGTGCAATTTCGTGTTTACAAAAAAAAAAGATAAGCTGTGCTCCTATTGAGAACTTGATAAATCTGTGAAAGTGAAGCTCATGTTACATTTTCTCATTCTCATAAAATATCTTTCTAGGCCTTAGATCAAATGAGATGACATCTGTTGAGTTGTATCTAGTTGTGTTTGTGTGTGGCCATGAGTCCCATATACTCTTTTAAGGGCGGTATGTACGTGACTTGTACTATGATCCTTATGATATAAATGAGACATGTTCACCTGGAATGAAAAACTTCTGCAGAACTTACGGTGAACCTGGAGAGGAAAAAAATCATCCCGAATTTTTATTTGGACTAATCTACTAGAAGAATTAATTTCAAGATAAAATTTAACAGTGTATCAATACCAGTCTTATTTTGACCAAGTTTATCTAAAGGTAGTTCATGTTAACAACTTTACCATATTCGAGTTGTAAGTGGCCAAATATGAGCAAATTTGTATAGAAATACCAAAGTGCTCTTAGCTACATTTTTCTTCATTTTATTTTAAGTGCCTTTTCATGCAATTTCTGATATTAAAACCAAACCACTATGCATAACAGATGCACCAGTTGCACATGTGACACTGAAGTTACAAACAACTGGAAAGGCTACACAAAATCTGTCTGTTTGATTGAAGGGTACTTGTTTCTACCTAATAAATTGCATGAAAGCAATGCAATATTTGAATTAAGATGGTTGTTTACAGTTTCTGTCGTAAATTTTGTACTCCCTCCGATCCATATTACTTGTCGCTCAAACGGATGTATCTAGAAATATTTCAGTACTAGATACATCCATCGGAGTGAGTAGCACTTAAAAAAACACTGACCTTCATGAGTAAAACATTAGAGAATATGAAATAATATGAACATGATTGCTGTCACAGATAAGGCCTGTTTGGAACGCGGGCATTTTGTAGGAAACAGTTGCATCCTACAGAAGGAAACAGGGCAAATCCCTGCTTCCAAACGAGGCTGACTTGGTTGTCAAGCCCCTCGAATATCCTGTTCTTACTACAGAACGTTTGATATTTCCATCAATTTCCAGCTACTTATTGCTAACTATAATTATGCGATGTGATGTGTTCCAAACCACAGCCTGGCGTTGCTGTCAAACATTGCAAGGAGGGAACTGAAAGCTCTTCTTTCTGGTCTGCTCTTGGTGGAAAACAGGATTACTCAAATAAAAATGCCACACAGGATGTTGTTAGAGAACCCCATCTCTACACATTCTCATTTAGGAATGGTCAGTTCTATCCTGAACTTAAATCCATATTTTTTTTTATTGCTACTACTTTGGGAGTTTATGTTCTTTAAGTACCCTAATCATCTTCTGTTGTGTTGTTTTCATTGTTCATGTCGCGCCACTTATCAGGCAAGCTGGAGGTTTGTCATCTTATTCTATGAAGCCTAAATTTCGTATGCTCCAGCACTTCTTCAGGATTGCAAATTTTGAAAAAGCTTCTGTATCTGTAGGTAACTGAAGTTTACAATTTTTCACAAGATGATCTGTTGACCGAAGATGTGATGGTACTTGACACACATGCCGAAGTCTTTGTCTGGATGGGTCAGTGTGTGGACACAAAAGAGAAACAAATGGCATTTGAAATTGGCGAGGTATAATATGAAGTATTATATTTGTTGTTTTCATCTGTATTAGTACCGTTCAACGTAGATAAATAACCACTTCTCCGCAGAAATACATAGAACATGCGGTGACCTTCGAAGGTCTTGCTCCTGACGTGCCTCTCTATAAAGTCAGTGAAGGGAATGAACCTTGCTTCTTTAGGACATACTTCTCCTGGGATAACACAAGATCTCTGGTATGCCATTCTTATTTACCAATTGCATCTTACTTTTTTTTTTCTCTCACTTCTAACTCTGTTCTATTTATCACCATTTATATGGGGTAGCAGATATTTTGAACGGTTTACTTGAGGGGCATTGCTGGCTTCGTATATGAAAATCTTTCCTGTCTTTTAGTTTCTTTCGCCCCGCTTTATATACATAGCAACGATCAACAACAACCCGGTACAACGCATGCCACCACAACACACGCACGCACCCAAGGCAGGATACATAGCTGCTGATCGCAGCAACACCACCCCTAGCACTACAAGAGCAACCGGGGGCTCAACCGGGAACACGCCACCGCAAAGAAATGAAGCCGCATACGATGAACCGTGGGCTTCAAGGCGGCACCTTCAGGAAGGATACGACACCGGAGCGCTGTCACCGCCCGATCTGAGGATCAGAGTTTCCCCTGGAGCAGCATGACGGACAGTGAGAGCCGCGACGACGCCTTCACGAAGGGAACGAGCTTCGCCACTGTCGGTCCTTCCGAAGATAGAACAGGTTTTCAGCCCGGCCAACACTCACCACCACCGAACGCCACACCCCGGCTACCATGCCGCCCACACGGCCATGGCCACCGGGCAGCACCAAGCCACGTGCTCTGCCCAAAAGCACCGCGCTACCACCTCCAAGGCCGCCGCCCTGGCATCCAAGACCTTGACACCACCTCACCCGAGATCCGCAACTACCACAGCGAAAGAGACGAGTGGAAAGGACCCGCCTTTCACACCCCTGGGCAGCCCCCAGCGCTGAGACTCAATAGGCCGGCCAAAGCTGGCCTCCATCGACCCGTCGTGCAGCACTGGGTGCGAGGCGAGCTCGGTCATATGGCACCGTGTGCGAGACGAGGTCGGTCCTGCTGCACCGTGCGCGAGACGAGCTCGGTCTTGCCGCACCGGGCTCAAGACGACTATCGACCGCAGCTGGGAGAAGGACAGCCCTTCGATGAAAGTAGCGTCCGTATGATGAGGAGAGGGGTCAAAGGCCGACACATGCCGCCTACGAGCGAGCCGCCGCCAGAACAAGCCAGCCGCCGCCGCAACCAACCTGCCACCTCACGAGCCGCTGACCGACAGGACGATGCCGGAGAAGACCAGCCGCCGCCGTGGAACGGCCCGGACCACCGCCATGAGCCACCACCATGCCGTGGCAGCCCACATTCACACCTGGACCTTGAGGGCCAGCCCCGAGCCGCCCGCCGGCGGCCATGGTCCAGATCCGAGCTGATCTGGCCGGCCACCACCGCCGCCAGCAGCAGCAGGCGTGCCGCCTTGGTCCACGGCCATCGCCACGACCCCACCAGGTCGCAGCCCACCACTGCACCGCCTGACGCCCACACGCCTGCCAGACCAGATCTGATCTGGACAGGGCCGCCATCGCCGCCACGCGCGCCGCCGCCGCCGCCAAGTGCGCGCCGGCCCGCCCCCACCCGATCTGGCCCGAGCGAATCCGCCGCAGCCGCCGCACCGCAAATGCCAGCCTAGCCGCCTCCGCGACGCCACCAGGCGCCCTCACCGCTGATCCGGATCAACGCCGCTGGCCCCCTTCCCTGGACGAGCAGCCGACCCACGCCAGCCATGGATCTCGCACGGAGGGGAGACGAAGGCTTTGCCCGGTGGCACTGTTGTGCGGCGGCAGGGGAGGAACAGAGGGAGGAGGTGAGGGGCAGCGGCGATTAGGGTTCCCCCGGGTGCTCGTGGGAGCACGGCGGGAGGGAGAGGGGAGAGAGTCCTGGCGTTCCTTTCTAACCAAAGATTGTGGAATCCCACTATTATGATAGAAGTCAATTCTCTGACCTTAGTCCGAACCTGTTGCTTATCGAGCACCACCGTTCTCTCGCGTTGATGTTCATATTTGGAGTTAAGCTCCCAAGTCTGAAGCCACGGAGGAAAAAAACCCGGAAATGTCTGGCAAACGAGCACTGCACCATGAGATGGTCGATGAACTCCGCAGCCTGATTGCAAAGCAGGCAGCAGGGTGGGTGTTGCATTCCACTTCAGGCGAGCCGATCTGCTGTCTAACGTGGATCTCTAATCACAAGGCATGTGAAGAACTGTTCCTTGGGAGGGGCAGCATTCTTCAATAGCACACTAGCATAGTCCGCTTCCTCTGTACCGAAGAAAAAAGCTTGGTAGGCCGAGCTGGTTGTGTATTTCACGGATGCCATCAGTCTCCAAGTGAAACTGTCCTCCACATCTCTCAGCGGCGGTGTCATCTGGATAAGCCTCCATAGCTCCATGAATTCAACGATCACATCTAAGGTGAGGGTCCCTCTGATATCATTAATCAACTTGCCCTCTGCTAGAGCGTCCGCCACTGATCTCCGTTTACCACCTTAGCCTTCACCAATGGTTATAAATTTGGTGCGATGTCGTGAGCACTGCATCCCTCAGTCTACCTATCATGCCAAAAGCTCACCGTATCATCTCTGCTAATCGTGCACTTGGTCGCCACAAGAAAGAGTTGTGTGGCCTCCTCGGAGATAGAGGGTGATAGCCTGGGCCAAACCCTGATTGGCCCAGTTCTCTGAAGCCAGAGCCAGCGAATCTGCAAAGCCTTATTGAGATAATTAAGTCGATGAATGCCAATGGTTTGCAAATCAGCTCTCAAGCAACCAGGCAATGACCTCCCTTTGCCTCCTTGGTGCCCCTCCAGAAAAAAATATGGCAGAGCTCGGTGATGGTCTTGAAAATCCATGGAGGGAGCTCAAGGGAAAGCATATGGTAAATCGTGATCGCAGTGAGCACAAATTTGGTCCACAGGAGGTGCAGTACCTTATTCAAAGTGAGCGACGTGAAGAATCTAGAAAACTAATCCACAGGAACTTATGAATCTTGGGAAGTAACTGCAGTTGGTGTACACACTTTGTTTTCACTAATTTGGCCCAATATTGGTTAATACAAGCCACTAAGGGACTTGGGAGGTTAGACATAATTCTGCTCAGATATCAAAATCTAAAATAATTGGACGAACTGTAAACATGGATATCTTCGTCCATATAAAGAAATTGTGCAAAGTGGTGACAATATGATAGCTGGTGGAAGAAAACAGAAACGTTTGGGAATACAAATTTGAATTTGATGTAAAATAAGATGATTTTTTTCCGCGGTTGATGAGCTGCTCCCACAGCCATAGTCTCAAAAAAAAAAGTGCCATGAGCATTACATGTATGTAAAGTGTTTTTTTCCTGTAAGTTGTCAGTGCTTGTATTCTTTAATTCAAAACCTTAATATTTATTTTAGAGCAAAGGCTGTTATGGCTGAGCTTTGTATTGAAAACCGTAAAGTCATAAGTTTTTGCTGGGGCTGCAAGCTTGCAGGTAAAGTATATTACTCCGCTATTTGACTATAACTATCCCTAGCCCACCACATACACATCAAAGAAATAATTTAATGTAAGAAAAAGTTTGTAAAAAATTACTATGAACGGCATACGTAAATTGCAGAAGCTTACTACACCCTGGTTATCTCAATGGACATTTATTTGAAATGGAGAATCCCAAGGTTGTGGACAATCTAGTGAAATGAAGGAAATATGAGAAACATTGCCTACTAGCTCTACCAGACCACCTACTCTAGCAGTTACTACATGAGCTTAAAAGAATCAAGCAAAACCATCACCATTACCAAAGATTGCTTGGGAGAATAGTTAACAAGGTTAAGAACCAATTGATAAGTTCCTAAAGAAGTCAAATATGTGTTTTTAACCGACACTACTTGAGATCATCCTACAGCCGGTGTCGTATTTGTTCGGAGCGGCCAAATAGACTATCTCGAGAAGTCGCTTTGGAGGTACCAGAATTATCCAGACTTTATCATGGTTCCATGGAATATCTGCTCCTCTTATCAAGTCCGCTGGCATTCCTGTTCTGGTACTGTCCAAAAAATATATATCTGGGAGCTGGATTATTTAGATTTTAGGGGTTTACGTTCACAACTTTCTAAACTAACCCAATCAATTCTATACCTGTAAGTTTGAGTTAACCCTGAAAATTCAGTAGGAGGATTGTTGAAGTGATTCTATACCTGTAAGTTAAGTTAACCCTGAAAACTCAGTAGGAGGATTGTTGAAGTGATAGAACTACCCTATACCCTTTTCACTGTTCTTTTTCTTTCTTCTATCTCGCCTCCATAATTATATCGCTGTGGTAAATGCCAGCATTGCTATTTCTCCTTGATTTCTTACACTGGCCTGTGTTATCACATTTGGTCGTACCACTTTCCTTTCTCACACTTGTTTTAGGATGTTTTATAATAAACTTCGCCCTTGAAACAGATTCACGGGAATTCATTTCAGAAGAAACTTTCACTTATGTTTGGAATGCGTTCAGAGGCAAGTTACATTTTTTTTCTCTTGAAGTATTTGCTCTATTGTTTATGGAAAAGGTACTTGGAAATGTAAAGCCAATTTCAGTTTTGTAAAGTAGTTAATAATTGCTTTCAGAGCGGGCCTAAGGGCTCAGGTGATGGTGGACCAACTCAAAGGGCATCAGCACTGGCTGCACTTTCATCCGCTTTTAATCCATCTTCCCAGGATAAACAGGTAAGTTAAGCATTTCTTAGCCAACTATTATTAACTAATTAATAAAATGCATATCTGACAAGTCAACTAATGTTGTGATCTTCTTTAGTCTACTGATAGGCCTCAAAGCTCTGGTGATGGTGGACCTACTCAGCGTGCTTCGGCATTGGCTGCATTATCATCTGCACTCAATACGTCAGGGAAACCCAAAAGCCCACAATCACAATCTCGTGCAGGTCAAGGGTCTCAGAGAGCAGCTGCTGTTTCAGCATTGTCTAATGTTTTAGCTGCCGAAAGCCCCCGCATTGGTAAGCGGAGATTTGTGTTTACGTTCTTGTTTCTTCATCTTGATTGATACCAAATACTGTACGTATTAACAACTTGAGCTGATTAACAGATGCAGAGGGTGAAGCAGCGGGGTCCTCAGAATTTGATATGGTGGATGAGGGGGAGCGAACTGAGCCTGACGTATCACGGGAAGAGACTGCCAACGAAAATGGTGGTGAAACAGTCTTCAGCTATGACCGTCTGATATCAAAGTCTACCGACCCTGTCCGTGGAATAGATTACAAGCGCAGAGAGGTTTGTCATTTTCATAGCCTTTTTTTTAATGATAATAAAGTCGGCCATAGAAATCTATAACCTGCCGGATTTCAAAGGCTTATTCCACTATATATGCTTTTGCAGACATATTTGTCGGACAGTGAATTCCAGACTGTATTTGGTATGAGCAAGGAGGAGTTCTACAAGCAGCCAAGGTGGAAGCAAGAACAGCAGAAAAGAAAAGCGGATCTTTTCTGAAGCATAGCCTTCTCCGGCCGGTGCATCCTAGTTTTCTCTTCCATGAACAAGCCCATGCATGCCCAGCAGTCTTTTCATGTTCCAGACGCGAGACTACCTGCTGCTGGTTTATCTGCTGATTTGATTTCCCCAAGTTTTATAGGGTACAGTATTATTTATATTATTCCTACATGATCTGCGTTACGCAAGTCCAAGGGTCGTTCCTACATCAATTACTCTGAGCTTCTCGTGGTTATTCTTCGTCGATGCACATTGTGTACACTATTTCCATGCTCAAATTTGTAACAAGGGCCGCTCTTGGCGTCGTTTCGTTTCTGATGGTCATGCTATGTTGGCACTGAGATGTATGACACAAATTCATATCCAGATTTCTGCTTTTACTTTTGTTTTCTTTTGACAAAATATACTTCTGCCTTTTAGACTTGTATTTTTTGTGTGTCACTACTTGGAAATTGGTCGTTGTCGAGTGTTGTTATCTTTGCCGAGAGTCAAACTGCGGGAGCTCGAAAAAAAACAACGTAAGCCGAGTACGGTTCTTGGTAATGACTTGGCAGAGGCATTCCGTTGCTGAGAGCTAGGTAAAGGGAACTCGGTAAGCAAAATAAACTCGGCTTATACTAACTATGCTGAGTTTCTTGCAGGCCAAACTCGGCAAAGTTTACCACATGAAACATGTGGTAAGCAATCCAAACAATTCAAAAAAAAAACTCGGCAAAGTTTGTGCCATGTGGCGACAACATCGGTTGTTGTGTACTCTGTCATGGCAGGCCGAGTTTGTCAAGCTCCCACATTACCGCCGAGTTTGTCAAGCTCCCACATTACCATACTTGGCATAGTTTTTGTAAGATATTTTTTTTTCTTTTCACCACGTGGACTGTTTTGCCAAGTTGCCGGCCGTAAGCACTCGTTAGCTGATCTGACCTGAATTATTTCTTATACATACTGATCCCCTGCCGCCTCCTCCTCACTGTCATTGTGCTGCCCACACCTACCCACACCCCGACAGCTTCTCCTCCGGCCGTCTCCCCAGGCCGCTCCTCCCCTCCCGGCGGCGCACTCCACCATTTTGGACTCTAGCCAATGAAACCAAAAGTCTGAAATGATGAAAAGGGCTAGACAATCCACATATACACTTCAACACGTTCTCTCACATGTGACGCGGGAAGTCAACATGTGGCTAGTACATGAAGCTTAACATGGTATCAGGGGCTAAGATATTGAGTTCAAGTTCTGACTTTTGCAATTTATCAAAAAAATCTTGCCCTCGCCCCCTCTGTGCCCATGTATAGTCCTCTGGAGTCATATCTATGAGTCTATTCACGTGTCGTCTTTCCGCGTCACACGTGAGAGGGGGTGTTGAAGTGTATGGATTGTCTAATCTGTTCCATTAGTTCAGACTTTTATTGTGTTAACTAGTGCATGAAACTTAACAATGAATAGTTGTAATCAGACCTTCTTTTGACATATCTATCCTATTCTTATTTGGGTACCATATGCACCTCTACACATATGAATAATGAAATTAATTTATATATGCATGCATGTATATATGGAAATGGATATGGAAATTTCATATGAATATTGTTATGGATAAGTTTTGTGTGTGTGAGAGGAGGGGAGGGGGATAGGATGAGGTTAGGAGAATAGGGTGGGTCTACTGTACAAACATCTTTTCTTTCTTTCCCTAATAATAAAGCGATTATCGCTTTTGCCCGTCAGCTCATTGTCGTCGCGCTTTTGCTAAACCCCCATGTGTTTTTAATACAACCCGCAGTCCTTCTTCTAATAAAAACGGTTCGTTGAAAAAGGTGAGGTGCGGGCGGAGCTGGGCGGAGCAGTAGCAGAAGGGGCGGCGCGGCGGAGCGGGAGAAGCTGGTTGAGCCCTTGTCACCGGACGGCTACAACCGTCTCCTGCTTCCTTTCCAGCCGCAGCGAAGCAGGAGAGGTTGAGGGGCAGGCGGAGTGGGAGAGGTTCAGGCACGACGCGGAGGAGCATGAGAGGTTCAGGGACGGTGCCAGCGGAGCAGGAGAGGTTCATGGGCGGTGCCCTTGTTGCCGGACAGCCATCCTTGCTGCGCTTGATGGAGGACAGAAGGGGGAACATTTTCTGGTGGGTACGCCGGCCGCGGGTGAGCTTCAATGTGACATGTCTGCCGCCGCCAATCCTCTCCGGCCTCCTCCGTCGTATCCTTCTCAATCTCCAACGAGCTGCTCCCGTGTCGTGATTTGGATGGACGATCGGAGTCCGTGTCCTTGTCCAACACCTAGCAATGGAGTGCCCGACCTGGATTTGAGTTGCTTGCTATAAGAAGGAGCGGTCCTCGGATGGAATCTCCATCAGATTGCGTCCTTGGACCATAAGCTCCATCAAAGCCTATCCAAATTGCTTTTTTGACACAACGTACAATGTCGCCGTCGAGTTCGCTGGAGGAAGAAGTGTCGACTTAAGATGTACTAGCCACATGTTGACTTCCATCCATCCATCTGTCCAACCATCCAGACAATCCACATATACACTTCAACATGTGGCTAATCGAAGACCATCTGTCCAACCGTCCAATTTCGCCTGCCTCGGCTACACCAGAGGTATGTATCCCCTTCATATTCACTGGATGGAATCCCCTGTTTGTCCCCTGCCTCTTGTCTTCGATTCTGTTCTGTAGCCTGACTGAAATAAGGGACAATGCTTAAATTATAAAGCATGAGAAAACTGATGGAGCGAGGTTAGTACAACAGCAAAGTTTTGTAAGCTCATGTGAGTCATGTTATTCTCTCTACAATATTGCATGAATGTGTACAATCAAATTTATAGACTGATTTAGTAGTCTTTGTGATTGCTACATGCAAGTCAGTTTATAGTTTCTGAGGGGAACGACCTGATCCATCTTTTCTTGTGATCTGAATTATGATGTAGGATATAGCCACAAGGGTTATTTCTTCTGTTGGCAAGTAATCTTAAGACTTTTTTCCCGGGTGATTCGTAAGATAGATTACCCTACACATTTCACAATTTTAGTATCTCTTATGCACCTAAATCTATAGAGATACTAAGTTTCCATGATTTGAAGCCTTCTGGTGATTCGGGGATTATGGGGTCACTGAGTGCCCTGCTTGTAAGGTTGTCTGATGTAAAGTTTATTTCTCTTTTTTATTTTTTATTCTTTCCCATTTAATTCATGAGCGCTTATTAAATTTTGTAAACATTAAAAAACAAACATTTGTTTAAATTCACTTTTACTCGGATTCATTAATATTAAACACAGATATTTTTAAATTTCAAGACCATTTTTTAAGTTTGAACTTTTAAAAAGTTTGAAAACCTATTTTATTGTGACCATTTTTTAAAAAAAAATCATGATTTTTTTTTCTAAAATTCATGATTTTAAAATTTACCATATTTTTAAAAATCCTTGGACATTTGTTAATTAAGCTAAAATATTTGATTAAAAAAGTTAGCCTATTTTTTGAGCTAGACATGGGGTGAGCGGGAAAACAACTAAGCACACGAGAGGAGCAGGGAGCTAAACTTAGCGAACGAGAGCTTTCGTGGGGCAGCCCATGTGAGCGCTATATCAGCAATTCCACAGTTTGAATGTGAAATAGGAGCTCCCGAAAGGCTCAAACAACCACCACGGGCTGACACCAAAAACGGAACGTATAAAGACACCACAACTATGCACCAAACAACTTTACTCTCCTTTTGGAACAAACAGTGTCTCTAATAGTAACTTGACACGGTATACGAACACTAAACACAGCTAGAACATAAATTAAACACAAGCCAACACAGATAAAATCTAAACAAGACAACTGATTACCATAGTCTACTAGGTACAAAAGAGTTAATCCCACGACTGAAGAACGGAGCGGCGAAGCGCGCGTTAGCCTCTAGTATATCTTTAACCGGAAAAAAATTCAGGTTCCCGCAGGTTTTGACTTGACTAACAAATTTAAGTGAATTTGTTTTTCCTTTTTGTGCTCTTCTTTTTATTACTCAAATAAATCTGTAATTTAGGCAGGCTAACATCAATGGGCTACAGGCCATAACCATGTACACTGGTACTGTAGGCAAACAACTATGGAATGTTAGTGTATTGATAGTGCTAATTATATACTATCGTAAGTGATGCGGAGCATCCCATGATTAGGGCTGCAAACGAGTCGAACTCGAGCGAGTTGGAGTTGGTTCAGCTCAACTCATATGAAAATTTGAGCGAGCTCAAACTAAGTGAAGCTCATGATCGAGCTGTAGAACATGACTCATGCTCAGCTTGTAACGATCTCGAGTCGATCTCGAGCTAATTTCGAGCTAAATGAGATGATAAAAATTATAAATCTATGGATGAAAAACAAAAAATTAAGGTGAATATGCAAGGAACCTTCGCCAAAAATATAGGATATTTAACACATAATCAACCACGTGCCATAATTAGGCCTAAATCTTCTCTGCACTTAATTAAGTTTCCATGTTCGTTGATAAATAAAATGGAGAAAAAATATGAACAACATATATGGTAATAAATTATCTTATTTTCATTTAATATATGGCATGATCATTTAACATAATGATACTCTGTCGAGCTATCGAGCTAAAATCGATCGAGCCAACATTGGCTCAAGATCGGCTCGTTTCTCGGTCGAGCTACATAAAGTGTTCAAACTCAGCTTGTTTATTTTCGAGTCGATCTCGAGTCGAGTCAAAAAACGAGTTGATCTCGAGCGGCTCACGAGCCTCGAGCTTTTCTTGCAGCCCTACCCACGATCATCCCCATGGATGTATCTACATCTCCCACGACACCACTTGGACCCATGACAAGAGCCCGAGCAAAAGCTATCGAAGATAAGGTGAACTCGCTCCTCTCCGAACTACCATTTTCCACTCACGTGACATGGCTGCTACCTGAAACAGAAACATTATGTGTGATCAGGTACTTGGATGAAGGCCACAGAGCAGCTACGTCCAACGGACAAGATGGCGAGGACACCAAGGAACATGGACATGAAGAGGGTCCGCCCAGTCCGAAACGGGCGGTACTGCTGCCCACAACAAGCGGTACTACTGCTAAAGGCCCACAAGCTGTACTACCAACCCACATCCGCTCTACTGCCGCTCAACCCGACAAACTCCTGTGATCGAGCGATACGAGTCTAGTACTACCGCCCAGCCCAAGCGGTACTACCGCTAAAGCGGTACTACCGCCCTAGGGTCCGGTACTACCGCCCTGCCTGTGCGTAGAGAACGGGCCAAGGGCCCATGTATCCCACTTCTCACTTACCCCTTCACGGGCTTAGACTATATATACTCCCCCACCTCTTCCTAGCTAGGGTCAGCGTTGTGTTAGCTCATATGTGAGATAGAGCTTCGCTCATCCATCCAAATCTACTCCATGAGAGAGACCGACACCTCTTCGGAGAAGATCCACTTGGATACAAGACCCCTAACGGGAAGACATCAAGACCTCCTCACGGAGAAGAACCGGCTACCCTATGTATCGTCCTTTGTTGTATTCGGATCGTGTATCTCTTTTGTGTTTCGAGGATCTAGCATATGTGTGATTGTTCTTGTTGGTTTGAGTGATTCTCTCGTGTTTCCTCTCGTGAATCCCCTCGTGATTTATCCTAGTGTTCTTTGTTTTCTTCATGGGATTTGCTCCAATCATGAAAGATCGGCCACCTAAGGTTCTACCCTACATAATCTTGGTATCATGAGCCACGTTGATCGCGATTTCAGAGCCCCCCCTTTGTTTTCTAGCCTAGTTTTGTTGGTCTTGTCCCAATTTCAAAAATTCCCCACCAAAAATAGCCCCAATTTTTTGATTTGTTGGTGTGATGAAGTTTTGTTGGATTTGATCCATGGATTTGCTTTGTTACTAGTGGATCTAGCATCTCCCCAATTTTCTCCACTTTCCATCCACGAAATTTCTCAAAATTTGACCCCGAAATCATCCTTTCCCACCCCAAAAACTCCCCCGATCCAGAATTGTGAATTTCCCCGACACAAGCGGTACTACCGCCCACCCCAAGCGGTATTACCGCCCATCCTAGCGGTATGTAATGCCCCGGATGTAACATTCCATAATTGTAACTCCAACTCTTGCCATTTCCGGTTATGTGATATGTTATATCCTCCATGGTTGGGGTTTTGTCTTTCGTTTTGCATTTTGTTCATGTAATGCATTTATTACCATGTCATCATGTGCATATCATTGGCATTCGTGTTCGTCTCATGCATCCGGTCATTTTCCCCGTTGTCTGTTTCGGAATTCGACACTCCCACATGCACCCGTTACACCGCTCAGATCTCGTTTCGTGAGCAGTAGAAAAACGTTCTCGGAATGGTCCGAGGTTTGTCGAGTGGCCTTGGTACATCACCGGTAGGCCGCCTGTCAAATTTCGTTCCATTTGGAGGTCGTTCGATGCCCCAACGGTTAACCGGGTAACCGCAAAAACCCCTCTCTCATTGCAGCCCAACACCCCCAAAACAGCCCACTAGTCCATCTAAACCCCCTCCATACTCTCCGTTGTTGGATCATGATCGTGTGGGCGAAAACCGCACCTCATTTGGACTCTCCTAGCTCCCCCTACCTATAAATATGCCCCCTCCTCAAATTGAGGATGAAACCCTAGATGCACCTCCACCCTCCGCGCCGGACACGTCCATGCTACGTCTCCAACGTATCTATAATTTTTGATTGTTCCATGCTATTATATTATCAACCTTGGATGTTTTATATGCATTTATATGCTATTTTATATGATTTTTGGGACTAACCTATTAACCCAGCGCCCAGTGCCAGTTTCTGTTTTTTCCTTGTTTTTGAGTATTGCAGAAAAGGAAAACCAAACGGAGTCTGACCTAAAAATTCACGGAGATAATTTTTGGACTAGAAGAAGCCCACGGAGTACCAGAGATGGGCCAGAAGAGCCCAGAGGCACCCACGAGGGTGGGGGCGCGCCCTACCCCCTGGGTGGCGCGCCCCCTACCTCATGGCCGCCTCGGGAACCCCCCTGACTTGTTCCCGACTCCAACACCTCTTATATATACCCAAACTTCCAGAAAGAAACCTAGATTGGGAGTTCCGCCGCCGCAAGCCTCTGTAGCCACCGAAAACCAATCTAGACCCGTTCCGGCACCCTGCCGGAGGGGGGAATCCCTCTCCGGTGGCCATCTTCATCATCCCGGCGCTCTCCATGACGAGGAGGGTGTAGTTCACCCTCGGGGCTAAGGGCATGTACCACTAGCTATGTGTTTGATCTCTCTCGTGTTCTTGATTCAACACGATTTTGATGTATCGCGAGCTTTGATATTATAGTTGGATCTTATGATGTTTCTCCCAATCTACTCTTGTGATTAATTGAGTTTTCCCTTTGAAGTTATCTTATCGGATTGAGTCTTTAAGGATTTGAGAACACTTGATGTATGTCTTGCATGTGTTTATCTGTGGTGACAATGGGATATTCATGTGATCCACTTGATGTATGTTTTGGTGATCAACTTGCGAGTTCCGTGACCTCGTGAACTTACGCATAGGGGTTGGCACACGTTTTCGTCTTGACTCTCCAGTAGAAACTTTGGGGCGCTCTTTGAAGTTCTTTGTGTTGGTTGAATAGATGAATCTGATATTGTGTGATGCATATCGTGTAATCATACCCACAGATACTTGAGGTGACATTGAAGTAACTAGGTGACATTAGGGTTTTGATTGATTTGTGTCTTAAGGTGTTATTCTAGTACGAACTCTAGGATAGATTAAACAGAAAGAATAGCTTCGTGTTATTTTACTATGGACTCCTGAATAGATCGATCAGAAAGGATAACTTTGAGGTGGTTTCGTACCCTACAATAATCTCTTCGTTTGTTCTCCGCTATTAGTGACTTTGGAGTGACTCTTTGTTGCATGTTGAGGGATAGTTATATGATCCGATTATGTTATTATTGTTGAGAGAACTTGCACTAGTGAAAGTATGAACCCTAGGCTTGTTTCAACGCATTGCAATACCGTTTTCGCTCACCTTTATCATTAGTTACCTTGCTGTTTTTATATTTTCAGATTACAAAAACCTATATCTACCATCCATATTGCACTTGTATCACCATCTCTTCACCGAACTAGTGCACCTATACAATTTACCATTGTATTGGGTGTGTTGGGGACACAATAGACTCTTTGTTATTTGGTTGCAGGGTTGTTTGAGAGAGACCATCTTCATCCTACGCCTCCCACAAATTGATAAACCTTAGGTCATCCACTTGAGGGAAATTTGCTATTGTCCTACAAACCTCTGCACTTGGAGGCCCAACAACGTCTACAAGAAGAAGGTTGTGTAGTAGACATCAAGCTCTTTTCTGGCGCCATTGCCGGGGAGGTTAGCGCTTGAAGGTATATGTTTAGATCTTGCAATCGAATCTTTTTGTTTCTTGTTTTATCACTAGTTTAGTTTATAAAAGAGAACTACAAAAAAATGGAATTGAGGGTGCCTCATATGCTTCATCTTTTTAATATCTTTGGTGAAAAATAAGGATTCCGATAATTGTGCCAAAGTGTTAGAAGAAGAATGCATTAAAATGTTTGGCACAAAATATTTGAATGATGAGCATGATTGCAATGTTGTTAGTATGAATTCTTTGAATACCCATGATGCTAATGATATGCAAAGCCACAAGCTTGGGGATGCTATGTTTGATGAAGATGATATTTTTTGTCCCCCAAGTTTTGATGAGCAAATTTATTATGATGAAAGCATCCCTCCTATCTATGATGATTATTGTGATGACACATATGCTATAAAGAATAATGATATCCATGAAACTTGTCATCATGATTTTAACTTTCAATTGGATTATGCCTCACATGATAGTTATTTTGTTGAGTTTGCTCCCACTACTATTCATGAGAAGAAATTTGCTTATGTGGAGAGTAATACAAATTCTATGCTTGCAGATCATGAAAAGAATGCTTTATGTGATGGTTAATTGTTGAATTCATTCATGATACTACTGAAAATTATTATGAAGGAGGAACATATTCTTGTAGGAATTACAATAATATCAAGTTTCATCTCTATGTGTTGAAAATCTTGAAGCTATGCTTGTTTTGCTTTCCTATGCTAGTTGATTCTTGTTCTCATAAGTTGTTTGCTCACAAAATCCCTATGCATAGGAAGTGGGTTAGACTTAAATGTGCTAGTCATATTCTTCATGATGCTCTCTTTATGTTTCAATTCTTATCTTTTATGTGAGCATCATTGAAATCATCATGCCTAGCTAGGGGCGTTAAACGATAGCGCTTGTTGGGAGGCAACCCAACTTTATTTTTGTTTTTTACTTTTTGTTCCTGTTTAGTAATAAATAGTTTATCTAGCCTCTGTTATGATTGTGTTTTTTATGTTTTAATTAGTGTTTGTGCCAAGTAAAGCCTTTAGGATCTTCTTGGGTGATTGTTGTTTGAACTTGCTGATAAAAACAAAAAAGTATGCGGTCACGAGAATAATTTTCATTTTTACCAAAGAGCGATAAAATACCAACTCCAAATGCAGTAGATCAATATATAAATTTTCTTGGTCGTCCTAATTTATCAGAATTGTTGGAGTTACAGAAGTATTCGAAACCTATAGATTGCTATAGACTATTCTGTTTTTGACAGATTCTGTTTTCATTGTGTTGTTTGCTTATTTTGATGAATCTATGAGTAGTATCGGAGGGTATGAACGATAGAGAAATTAGAATACAGTAGATATTACACCAATATGAATTTAGAATGAGTTCACAACAATACCTAAGTGGTGATTCATTTTCTTATACTAGCGGAGCTTACGAGTTTTCTGTTAAGTTTTGTGTTGTGAAGTTTTCAAGTTTTGGGTAAAGTTTTGATGGACTATGGAAGAAGGAGTGGCAAGAGCCTAAGCTTGGTGATTCCCAAGGCACCCCAAGATAATATTCAAGGACAACCAAGAGCCTAAGCTTAGGGATGCCCCGGATGGCATCCCCTCTTTCGTCTTTGTTCATCGGTAACCTTACTTGGAGCTATATTTTTATTCACCACATGATATGTGTTTTGCTTGCAGCGTCATTTTTTTTTATTTTGTCCAGCTTTCTGTTTGAATAAAATACCAAGATCTGAAATTCTTAAATGTTAGAGAGTCTTCACATAGTTGCATAATTATTCGACTACTCATTGATCTTCACTTATATCTTTTGGAGTAGTTTGTCATTTGCTCTAGTGCTTCACTTATATCTTTTTAGGGCATGGCGGTGGTTTTATTTTGAAGAAACAGATGGACTCTCATGATTCACTTATACTATTTTGAGAGTCCTAAACAGCATGGTAATTTGCTTTGGTTATGAAACTAGTCCTAATATGATGGGCATCCAAGATGGGTATAATAAAAACTTTCATATAGAGTGCATTGAATACTATAAGAAGTTTGATACTTGATGATTGTTTTGAGATATGAAGATGGTGATATTAGAGTCATGCTAGTTGAGTAGTTGTGAATTTGAGAGATACTTGTGTTAAAGTTTGTGATTCCCGTAGCATGCACGTATGGGGAACCGTTATGTGATGAAGTCGGAGCATGATTTTTTTATTGTCTTCCTTATGAGTGGCGGTCGGGGATGAGCGATGGTCTTTTCCTACCAATCTATCCCCCTAGGAGCATGCGCGTAGTACTTTGTTTCGATAACTAATAGATTGTTGCAATAAGTATGTGAGTTCTTTATGACTAATGTTGAGTCCATGGATTATACACACTCTCACCCTTCCACCATTGCTATCCTCTCTAGTACCGCTCAACTTTCGCCGGTACCATAAACCCACCATTTATCTTCCTCAAAACAGCCACCATACCTACCTATTATGGAATTTCCATATCCATTTCGAGATATATTGCCATGCGACTTTCCACCGTTCCGTTTATTATGACGCGTTCCATCATTGTCATATTGCTTTGCATGATCATGTAGTTGACATTGTATTTGTGGCAAAGCCACCATTCATAATTATTTCATACATGTCACTCTTGATTCATTGCACATCCCGATACACTACCGGAGGCATTCACATAGAGTCATATTTTTTTCTAAGTATCGAGTTATAATTCTTGAGTTGTAAGTAAATAAAAGTGTGATGGTCATCATTATTAGAGCACTGTCCCATGTGAGGAAAGGATGATGGAGACTATGATTCCCCCACAAGTCGGGATGAGACTCCGGGCGAAAAATAAAAATAAGAGAAAAAAGAGGCCATAAAAAAAGAAAGACCAAAAAACAAAAAACAAAACAAAAACAAAAAAATGAGAGAAAAAGAGAGAAGGGGTAATGCTACTATCCTTTTACCACACTTGTGCTTCAAAGTAGCACCATGATCTTCATGATAGAGAGTCTCCTATGTTGTCACTTTCATATACTAGTGGGAATCTTTCATTATAGAACTTGGCTTGTATATTCCAATGATGGGCTTCCTCAAAATGCCCTAGGCCTTCGTGAGCAAGCAAGTTGGATGCACACCCACTTAGTTTCTTTTTGAGATTTCATACACTTATAGCTCTAGTGCATCCGTTGCATGGAAATCCCTACTCACTCACATTGATATCTATTGATGGGCATCTCCATAGCCCATTGATACGCCTAGTTGATGTGAGACTATATTCTCCTTTTTATCTTCTCCACAACCACCATTCTATTCCACCTATAGTGCTATGTCCATGGCTCACGCTCATGTATTGTGTGAAAGTTGAAAAGGTTTGAGAACATCAAAAGTATGAAACAATTGCTTGGCTTGTCATCGGGGTTGTGCATGATTTAAATATTTTGTGTGATGAAGATAGAGCATAGCCGGACTATATGATTTTGTAGGGATAGCTTTCTTTGGCCATGTTATTTTGAGAAGACATGATTGCTTTATTAGTATGCTTGAAGTATTATTATTTTTATGTCAATATTAAACTTTTGTCTTGAGTCTTTCAGATCTGAATATTCATGCCACAATAAAGAAAATTACATTGAAAATTATGTTAGGAAGCATTCCACATTAAAAATTACGTTTTTATCATTTACCTACTCGAGGACGAGCAGGAATTAAGCTTGGGGATGCTTCATACGTCTCCAACGTATCTATAATTTTTGATTGTTCCATGCTATTATATTATCAACATTGGATGTTTTGTATGCATTTATATGCTATTTTATAAGATTTTTGGGACTAACCTATTAACCCAGAGCCCAGTGTCAGTTTCTGTTTTTTCCTTGTTTTTGAGTATTGCAGAAAAGGACAACCAAACGGAGTCCAATTGATCCAAACGGAGTCCAACTGATCCGAAAATTCACGGAGATAATTTTTGGACCAAAAGAAGCCAACGGAGTACCGGAGATGGGCCAGAAGAGCCCCGAGGCACCCACGAGGGTGTGGGGTGCGCCCCCTACCTCGTGGCCGCCTCGGGGACCCCCTTGACTTGTTGCCGACTCCAACACCTCTTATATATACCCAAACTTCCAGAAAGAAACCTAGATCGGGAGTTCCGCCGCCGCAAGCCTCCGTAGCCACCGAAAACCAATCTAGACCCGTTCCGGCACCCTGCCGGAGGGGGAATCCCTCTCCGGTGGCCATCTTCATCATCCCGGCGCTCTCCATGACGAGGAGGGAGTAGTTCACCCTCGGGGCTGAGGGTATGTACCACTAGCTATGTGTTTGATCTCTCTCTCTCTCTCTCTCTCTCGTGTTCTTGATTCGGCACGATCTTGAGTATCGCAAGCTTTGCTATTATAGTTGGATCTTATGATGTTTCTCCCCCTCTACTCTCTTGTGATGAATTGAGTTTTCCCTTTGAAGTTATCTTATCGGATTGAGTCTTTAAGGATTTGAGAACACTTGGTGTATGTCTTGCCTGTGCTTATCTGTGGTGACAATGGGATATTCACGTGATCCACTTGATGTATGTTTTGGTGATCAACTTGCGAGTTCCGTGACCTCGTGAACTTATGCATAGGGGTTGGCACACTTTTTCGTCTTGACTCTCCGGTAGAAACTTTGGGGTGCTCTTTGAAGTTCTTTGTGTTGGTTGAATAGATGAATCTGAGATTGTGTGATGCATATCGTATAATCATACCCACAGATACTTGAGGTGACATTGGAGTATCTAGGTGACATTAGGGTTTTGGTTGATTTGTGTCTTAAGGTGTTATTCTAGTACGAACTCTAGGATAGATTAAACGGAAAGAATAGCTTCATGTTATTTTACTACGGACTCTTGAATAGATCGACCAGAAAGGATAACTTTGAGGTGGTTTCGTACCCTACAATAATCTTTTCGTTTGTTCTTTGCTATTAGTGACTTTGGAGTGACTCTTTGTTGCATGTTGAGGGATAGTTATATGATCCGATTATGTTATTATTGTTGAGGGAATTTGCACTAGTGAAAGTATGAACCCTAGGCCTTGTTTCAACGCATTGCAATACCGTTTTCGCTCACCTTTATCATTAGTTACATTGCTGTTTTTATATTTTTAGATTACAAAAACCTATATCTACCATCCATATTGCACTTGTATCACCATCTCTTCGCCGAACTAGTGCACCTATACAATTTACTATTGTATTGGGTGTGTTGGGGACACAAGAGACTCTTTGTTATTTGGTTGCAGGGTTGTTTGAGAGAGACCATTTTCATCCTACGCCTCCCACAGATTGATAAACCTTAGGTCATCCACTGGAAGGAAATTTGCTACTGTCCTACAAACCTTTGCACTTGGAGGCCCAACAACGTCTACAAGAAGAAGGTTGTGTGGTAGACATCAGTCCGCGGGCACCGGACACGTCCGCCGCCGCGCCCAGACCAACCACCGCCCGACACGTGTCCACCCGCGGCCTGTGAGCCCACAGCAGGCCCTCCCAGCCCATCACCTGGGTACCGCCGCCTCCCGCTTGCCGCCACCTCGCTCGCGCGCCTCGCCACCACGCCGACCGCCATTGCCCGCCAGAGCTGCCCGCCCGCGCGCCTCGCCGTCCGTCGTCGCCGCGCCTACTCCACCGCCCCGCCGCGCCCCCCTCGTCGCCGGCCAGATCCGGTCGGGCCGGACGAGATCCGCCTCGCCGGCCTCTCCCCCGACCTCCCCGGCCCATCTTCGATGAACTCCGGCGAACCTCGGGTTCCACGCCCGGGTCAAACCCTAGATCCGCGAGGGGTATATTTTTCCAAGTCCCCAATATTTCGTCTCATGTGCAACTCTTTGACATGCCATATCTCCTTGTCCGTAGATCCGATTTGCGCATATGATATATCGAAATGTTCGTCTCGTGTTGCTACTCATGTTAGTGTCATTTTCATGCATGTTACTGTCAATATTGATGCCTTAATCTTCACTGCAAAAGTGCTATATGATGTTGGCTGCTGGAATTCATCATAACTTGCTGATTTGTCATTTTCATTGCATTTTGTGTGTGCATCCTTTGAGCATCATGTCTACATGTTTTAGGAGCATCTTCATGCCATATTGACATGGTGCAAGCCTTGTATTTTTGTGAGCTCTATGGTGACTAGCACAAGCATACAAAGTAGGGTATATGATGTTGCTGATTTCAGACACTTAGTATTTTTGCCAAGTCTTTTCCTTGTACATTATGTTGCTATGTTGACTTGTTGCCACAAGTTGATCCATGCATATTTTGATGAAGTTTAGTAAGAGTGTTTTGAAGATATGGTTATGCTCTATCCATTCATGCATCTGGTTGTAATTATGGAGTAGGGTAGCTTGTCAGTACCATGCTCTACTTTTGCTAAATATTGTTGCTGGCAGATTGTTAACATGAAGTTAATTTTTTCCATGTGTTTTGCGAGTGATCCATGCACCCTATGAACTTGATCTTGCCATGTTTAGCTTCAGAAATGTGTCTTCTTACCGTTAGTTACCTTGTGATGCCATGTAATGCTTTGTGGTGAGTGGCTTGAGCTTGCAAAGTTGCTATCATGAATCTGTTTCTGGCATGCTATGTTTTTCTACCAAGTCTGAATCGGTTCATATCACTTGCCATGTTTGCATTGGTGCTACCATATTTTCTGTGCATCTTTGGCTCAAGTTCATTAGGAGAGTTTTGTTCTTTTCCTTTAGTACTAGCATACCATGCCATTTTTTGCTATGATATGTTCCTGTAGCATGTGGTTTGCTAGCGCTAAACATTGCTACCTGATGTTGTTTATGCCATGTTTAGTATTTTCACCAAGTCTGTGAAACTATTATCATTTGCATTTTTGCCATGCTGTTTTAGGCTTGTTCTAGTGAGTTCTAGCAGGAGCTCAGTGTTCATGATTTGTAGAGCTTCACCTATACTTTACTGCCATGTGCTTTGTTGCTATGTTGGAGTGTTGTAGCATAGTTTCCTGATGCATCTTAAGTGTTGTGATGCTGTTAAGCACAATTTTGCATCGTTCTTGTTTTTCTCGTCATTTGCAAACCGTGCATACGTTTCTGGTGATCCTTATATCGATTTCGACCAAAATCACTGAATCTTTCCTGTGGCATGCTTGGTTTGCCAAGTTGATGCCATGCTCATCTTTTCCCTTCCGGAGTACCCATAGGCATTGCACATCATATCTTGCATTCCATGCCATGTCTTGCATCATGTTGCTTGTGCATTGCACTGTGTTTGATTGTTGTTCCGTTGCTTGTGTTCTTGCTTTGGGTAGAGCCGGGAGGCGAGTTCGTGAACGAGGAACCTATTGAGTACGTTTACGAGGAGCAAGCTTTCGACAACCCTGAGAACTTTGCAGGCAAGATGATCATTACCCCCGATATCACTTCTACCTTTGCTTGCTAGTTGTTCATTCTATCGCTATGTCATGCTACCTACCACTTGTTTATCATGCCTCCCTTATTTCCATGTCAAGCCTCTAACCCACCTTCCCGGCAAACCGTTGTTTGGCTATGTTATCGCTTTTGCTCAGCCCCTGTTATAGCATTGCTAGTTGCAGGTGCCTTGCAGGTTGTTCCATGTTGGAACATGGATATGTTGGGATATCACAATATCTATTATTTAATTAATGCATCTATATACTTGGCAAAGGGTGGAAGGCTTAGCCTTTTGCTCGGTGTTTTGTTCCACTCTTGCCGCCCTAGTTTCTATCATACCGGTGTTACATTCCTTGATTTTGCGTTCCTTACACGGTTGGGGTTATGGGACCCCCTTGATAGTTCGCTTTGAATAAAACTTCTCCAGCAAGGCCCAACCTTGGTTTTAACATTTTCCTAATAACAACTAAAATTTTCCTAGGGAGTAATTAACCCGAGGATTATCTTAATTCAACCCCCGGGCCAGTGTTCCTCTGAGTGCTAGTCCAACCTGGGCGATGTCCGGTGCGCCCTAGGCAACCAGGGTCTCAGCCAACCCGATGTCTTGCACATTCAGTGTGCCCTGAGAACGAGATACGTGTGACTCCTATCGGGATTTATCGGCACATCGGGCGGTCTTGCTGGTCTTGTTTTACCATTGTCGAAATGTCTTGTAACCGGGATTCCGAGACTGATCGGGTCTTTCCGGGAGAAGGAATATCCTTCGTTGATCATGCGAGCTTGTGATGGGCTAAGTTGGAACACCCCTGCAGGGCATAAACTTTCGAGAGTCGTGCGCGCGGTTATGTGGCATATGGGAATTTATTAATATCCGATTGTAGAGAACTTGACACTTGACTTAATTAAAATGCATCAACCGCGTGTGTAACCATGATGGTCTCTTTTCGGCAGAGTCCGGGAAGTGAACACGGTTGGGTTATGATTGAACGTAAGTAGTTCAGGATCACTTCTTGATCACTTCTAGCTTTATGACCATTGCATAGTTTCTCATCTTACTTTTGTACTCGTATGTTAGCCACCATATTTGCTTATCGCTTCCTGCAACTCCACCTCATTACCACATCCTACCCATAAGCTTAAATAGTCTTGATCTCGCGGGTTTTGAGATTGCTGAGTCCTCGTGACTCACAAATACTACCAAAACAGTTGTAGGTGCCGATGATACCAGTGCAGGTGATGCCACCGAACTCAAGTGGGAGTTCGACGAGGACCTTGGCTGTTACTACGTGTCTTTTCCGGATGATCAATAGTGGTGCCTAGTTGGGACGATCGGGATTTAGCATTTGGGGTTGTCTTGTTTTCATTTGGGTTCTTGTGTGTACTCTGAATGATGTATGAATTATTTGATCATTGTGTGACATGGCGATTATAAGCCAACTATTTATTTATCCTTGTTCTTGTACATGGGATTGTGTGAAGATGACCCTTCTTGCGACAAAACCAAAATGCAGTTATGCCTCTAAGTCGTGCCTCGACACGTGGAAGATATAGCCGCATCTTGGGCGTTACAAGTTGGTAATCAGAGCCATCCCCGACTTAGGAGCCCCCTGCTTGATCGAATCGCTGACGTTGTTGAGTCTAGAACAAACCTGTTTTGAGTCTTAGGATTATATATATCAGAGAGTAGTATTCTTTTTACTCCTCAGTCCCCTTCGTCGCTCTGGTGAGGTCTCCTGACGTAGATGTTTTGAGTTTCCTCTCCCCAATTTCACTAAAAAAAATTAGGATCACACGGGTATCTTCGGATCGTTCCGATATTCTTGTGACGAGAACATTGTTCTTGGTGCCTCCTGACATTTAGGGGTTGTGGCAGTGTCCCGGGGAGTTGAGCTCCAAGGTGTTGTCGTCACAATTTTATCGTTGCAGTTCTGGAATACCTGAGTTCGCCAACATCGAAAATCTATTTTATGCAGTTACTGGTGAGATAACCTCGATGCCACCTAGTACTGGGGAGGGAGTTCGGGAGTATTGCCACAACTCGTATAATGGATGCTTTTCAAAGGTTGAGGTACACGATTTTCAGAGTTTTCTTGGTTATATGTTAACGGATGGATACAGTTGGAGCGTAGGGCTTGTTAGTTGTGTGATATATATTGTGCCTCCCTGTATCCCCAACACCAGATTACATAACCAGAAAGTTTCGGGAGTTAATAGGTGGGAATTAAAATAGCTCTAGTTATTCTTCCGGCAGATAATTGGTATGTCATTGGGTGATCCTTACCATTTATTTTTTCCAGTCATACCTTGTTGTTTCATTCATCAACCTTCGTTTAAGTGGCTTCTCACCATAATGGTCGTGTAATGTTAACTTTGGAATTCATTCATTCAATCTCTGTTCGAATGTTAATTGTGAAGACTATATGTCGCAATTTCTATCCATTGATTCAGCTTGTCTCTCTGTTTATCATGGTTCTAACGGATGTCACCCTCTTCAGGATGGCTCCTCCAACGCATCTGAACCCAGACCGCAATGATGGAGATCAGGCGAACCCTCTGCCTCTTCCACCTCCTCCGCCTCTGGAAGCATGGCAAGCTGTCATGGCAGCCACCAACGCCAACACCCGGATGCTTTTGCAACTCTTGCAAGAGCGCAACCAAGGTCAAGGCAACCAAGGGAATCAAGGTCAAGGGCAATTCAACAATCAGCCTCAGTTTGCTACCCTCAACCAGTTTCTTGCAAATCAGCCAAAGTCTTTTAGCAACTGTGCTCAGGCCATGGACGCCGATGATTGGCTCGTGGACATCAGCAAGCATTTTGAATGTAGCAATGTCAGGCTTGAGGACTACGTCAAGTTCGCTTCTTTTCAGGTCAAGGACCAAGCCACTAATTGGTATCAACAATACAAGGATTCCAAAGGAGGTCGAGTGATTACCTGGAATGACTTCTGCCAGGATTTTAAAGCTCATCACATTCCAACAAGTGTTGTCGAGAGCAAGCATGAGGAATTCCGCAATCTCAAGCAAGGAAGCATGGTGTATCAACACAACATCTAGTTTCAGAAACTTGCTCGCTTCGCAAGGTAGGACGTTCCTGATGAAAAGAGCATGATCTATCACTTCAGGGGTGGCCTCAGAGAGGATCTGCAGTTAGCACTCATTCTTATTGAGCCTACTCAGTTCGATCAGTTCTATAACATGGCCCTCAAGCAAGAAGGTGCTCAGCTCAAGTGTGAGGCTTCAAAGAAGAGAATCAGGGATGCATTTCAATCGTCTTCTTCCTCTCAAGTGGCAGCTAAGCAACAGAAGTTATGGCTTCCTCCGCCTCCTCCGTTTCGCCAGCCCTACCAGTATGTAGCGCCCCGAGACCGATGTGCCAGGTGTCGTCCAGTTATTCGCTGTTGTTGCCTTGTCATTGCTTGCGTGTCATGCCTTGCATATCGTGTCATCATGTGCATTTCATTTGCATACATGTTCGTCTCATGCATCCGAGCATTTTCCCCGTTATCCGTTTTGCATTCCGGCGTTCCGTTCTCCTCTGGTGGTCATTTCTACCTTATTCTCGTGTGTGGGGATTAAACATTTCCGGATTGGACCGAGACTTGCAAAGCGGCCTTGGTTTACTACCGGTAGACCGCCAGTCAAGTTTCGTACCATTTGGACTTCGTTTGATGCTCCAATGGTTAACCGAGGGACTGAAAAGGCCTCGTGTGTGTTGCAGCCCAACACCCCTCCAAGTTGTCCCAAAACCCACCAAAACCCCTTCCATCCTCTCGGTCGTTCGATCACGATTGCGTGGCCGCAAACCGCACCTCATTTGGACTCTCCTAGCTCCCTCTACCTATAAATATGTGGCCATCCCCGAAATTTTCGCGGATGAAACCCTAACCTTCTTCTCCATCGCGCCGCCAAACACATTCCACCGCGCCCGGACATGTCCGCTCCGTCGTCCGCGCCAATCGCCTCCCGCCACCTGTCCCGCCACCGCCTTCTCCGCCGCCGGCCCGGGCGGCCCGAACCGGGCCCCCGAGGCCCATCGCGCGCCCCGCCGCCTAGAAGCATCGCCGCCCGGATCCAGCTCCGCCCGAGCCGCCTCCGCCGCCGTGGGTCGCCGCCGCCCCGCCGCCCATGGTCGCTGCTCCGGCCACCGCCGCCCTTCGCCGGCGCAGTCGCCGCGCCGTGCGCCGTCGCATCGCCGCCCGGCGTGACCCGCCGGACCTCCTCCGCCTCCGCGCCGCCGCACGCCTCCCCGACCGCCTCCTTCCTCTTCCCGGGGCAAGTCCGGCCAGATCCGGCCGCCGCCCTGTTGACTCCGGCAAGATCTGCCATGCCTCAGTTCGCGTGCACAAACCCTAGATCTCACGAGGGGGTGAGAATTCTACCAAGTCCCTGTAATTTTTTGCATATTTCATCGCATCGTAACTTTGCATCCGTAGCTCCGATTCATGCATATAGCATATCAAAATGTTCGTCTCAGAGAGTACATCATTTCATCTCATTGCATCATTTTCATTTAAGTTCATCTTGATGCCCGAAATGCTGTTAGAAGAGTGCTACTTGAGTTAATCGTCAGATCTGCTGCTCCAATTAGATATTTGTCATTTTTGCCATAATTATTGTGTGCATGATATGCCCCTGAGCTCTACATATGTTTTGTTAAGGGTTTTGCCATCTTTCCAGAGGTGCAACCATGTATTTTTGTGATGTGTGTGGTGACTAGCACAAGCTTGCAAAGTGGTGCACTTGGTAATGCTGATTTCAGGGACTTAGCATTTCCACTAAGTCCTTGGTCTGTTTATTTCATTATGCCATATGTTCATGTTGTTTCCTAGTGATCCGTGCCTCTTTTGAGGATGATCAGTAAGGATGTTTTGTTAATATTGTAGTGCTCTATCCATCCATGTCTTTGTTTGCAATTATGGAGCACCCTAGCTTGAGTCAATCGAGCTCTACTTTTGCTATTTCGTGAATCTTGGCAGATTGTCTACTTGTTAGCGATTTTGCCGATGATGTTGTAGTTGATCCGTGCATGCTATGTTATTGGTCTTGCCATGTCTAGCTTGCATTCTGTGTATTCTTGATGGGTGTATGCTTAGATTATCATGACTTGCTCTGTAGTGAGTGCATCGAGCTCGTAAACATGCCTACTTGATATCTGATTTGCATGCTCCAGTTTTTCACTAAGTCTGAGAGTCTGATTATGTTTTTGCCATGTTCACATGCTTGCAATTGTATTTTCTGATCCCTTTTGGCTCAAGGTCACTAAGGGACTTTTGTTAAGCTCTTTGAGTAGCTCCATGCCATGCTTTACTTTGCCATGTTCAGGTCCTGTAGCATATAGTTTTCATGCTTCAAAGAGTGCTACCTGATCTGAATTCCAGACAAGTGTTAATTTCACCAAGTCTGAAATCTGTTTACCAAATGCATTTTTGCCATGCTTGTTTGAACCTGTTAATGGATGAATTGGCCCTAGCTCAGTGTTCATCTTTTGTTAAGCATCATGAATGGATCCCTGCCATGTATTTTATTGCCATGCTTGAGTGCTGTAGCATGTTCATCTTGTTGCATTTAGATGGCTACTTGCTGTAAATCGCAGAACGTGGTCATATTCGAATAGCTTGCCATTTCCAAACCGTAACTCCGATTCCGGTGATCTTTATATCGTTTTCAAGCGATTTCATCTCACCTTTCCATTGGCACACTTGGATTTCCAGGTTGAGGCCAGGTTCAATCATTCCTTGTCAAATCATGCATATGCATCGCATACCGCATCCCGCATATCATACCATGTTCATGTGTTGGTTGTTTACTATGTTGTGTGCTTCTTTTCGGTGTTTGCTTCTTCAGGTTGGTTCCGGTAATGTCGCGTTTGTGAGGACCCATTCGTCTACGTCCCTTTGTCTTCTTCATGGACTCGTTCTTCTTCCTTGCGGGATTTCAGGCAAGATGATCATACCCTCGAAATCACTTCTATCTTTGCTTGCTAGATGCTCGCTCTTTTGCTATGCCTATGCTGCAATACCTACCACTTGATTATCAAGCCTCCCATATTGTTGAACCAAGCCTCTAACCCACCTTGTCCTAGCAAACCGTTGATTGGCTATGTTACCGTTTTGCTCAGCCCCTCTTATAGCGTTGTTAGTTGCAGGTGAAGATTGAAGTTTGTTCCTTGTTGGAACATGGAGATGTTGTTCCTTGTTGGAACATGTTTACTTGTTGGGATATCACTATATATCTTATTTAATTAATGCATCTATATACTTGGTAAAGGGTGGAAGGCTCGGCCTTATGCCTGGTGTTTTGTTCCACTCTTGCCGCCCTAGTTTCCGTCATATCAGTGTTATGTTCCCGGATTTTGCGTTCCTTACGCGGTTGGGTAATAATGGGAACCCCTTGACAGTTCGCCTTGAATTAAAACTTCTCCAGCAATGCCCAACATTGGTTTTACCATTCTCCACCTAGCCTTTTCTTTCCCTTGGGTCGGCCAGCCCAAGGGTCATCATTATTTTACCCTCCCGGGCCAGCGCTCCTTTGAGTGTTGGTCCAAACTAGAGTCCTGTGCAGCGCCCCCTCGGGGAAACTCGAGGTTTGGTTTTAGTTGTATGGAGAGCTCATCTGAGTGTGCCCTGAGAACGAGATATGTGCAGCTCCTATCTGGATTTGTCGGCACATTCGGGCGGT